>NW_026944091.1:0-162489 GCF_033296635.1 Dichotomopilus funicola | reverse complement strand
CCCCGGTGCCCAGCTGTTTAGGATTCATGAGGGTGGCGGCTAACGCTTGATGGGGGGAAAAAAAGCCACCGTGTCGTGGCAACAGGTGGTGGGCTGGGTGGGTTTAAGGGGAAGATTGCGCGGCGGGATGGGGAGGGGATTACGTTGGCTGAGAAGAGGAGTTTGTTAAGGAGGGAAGGGGTGAAGTTGGTTGGGGTGGAGGGGGGTGGTAGTAGAGGAGGAGGAGGGGATGATGCGGGGGAGGTGAAGGTGAAGGTGTTGGGGACGGCGTTTGGGGGGTTTGTTTAGGTTGTTTTGAGGGGGGTTGTGTGGATGTTGATCACTGGTCTTGAGGAGACGGGAAAAGGATAGGTTTGTGGGTTCGGTGTTGGGTGCTGGGTTGCTTGTCCTTAGATTGGAGTGCTTTGGCATTATTGACGGGGTGAGGGGGTAAATATTTCAGGTTTGGTGCCATTATTCTAAAACCATTGGAAGGAGAAATCTTTTGGCAAATTGGTCAACTATTAGACCTGCGACCCCCTTTTCAGAACACCATCGAGAAGTTGTGTTGCTCCCGTGATTTTACAGTCCAACACACCACCACACGTTGACCACAGCAGATAGGCCTAATTTGATCAATTTGGCTCCCTAGTTACTTTACATACCACCCAACAGAAGGTTGTAGAGATCAAGTATTTGATCATAGCCCAGACTCTCTCGCAGGACCCTCCGGCTCCCGCATCACCAACGCCAACCCAAACCAGTCACCCAAACCCCTCCTCCCGTGAGTTTGATTCAGACCAATCCATCGAGGCCCGCACAGTTCCGTAAGGCCCTCGGACCATGAGTTATTACCGCCACCCCTTCCATGGCGCCCTTTATCTCCACAGGAATATGGCCAACCGATACCCCGCCTCTCTGTTACGAAAGAAAGAGCCCAGAATGTACGCCCCATACCCCATACCCCATCCCACCTAGTAATGTACACGCATAGAATCATTGCTTTTTTTGAGAAAAGCCACCTTTCCACCTGCCGTCCCCCGATCCTGTTGCGCGGCGCTCTCCCGAAAGCAAAACGACGGCGACGCAAAATGTCATGTGCAAGGAAGAAAAAAAATCATTGCGCTTTTTTTCGAAAACGCCCGACAATGATGAGTGTAATGATGACCGAACCTCCCACCTGCCCTGCCCTGCCCCGCCTGTATCCCTTTCCCTACCAACAAACCAGATCAGAGAACCAAGATCAAGCGAGAAAAAAAACGCCTTCCTTTTGTGTTCCCGTAGTCCATGCATGCGCCCGTGTCAAATCCTGAAGGGAACGGTAAAGAGAGTGAATGTATGGAAGGATGGATGGATAGTGCACGGATGGCGAACGGATGGTGGATCGGTGAAGCGGTGAAGCGGGTGACTTTAGTGCTGGTGCTCCTCGCCACCACCACGCGGGCCACCACGGCCACGAGGGGCATAACCGCCGCGCGGACCGCCACGACCACGGCCACGGCCCTCACCACGGAAGCCGCCACGGCCACGGTAACCTCCACGACCGCGGTAGCCACCTTCACGATGGCCGCGGTTGCGACCCTGCACTGACTGGAAGCCATCGTCCGCGGGCGCGGTTGGCGCAGCCGGGGAAGCCTCCGTCTCGGGGTGATCATCAGCCCAGGACTGCGAAGGAGCCGCTGAAGTGGCGGCGGCCGGGTTGCTCTCGAGCTCGCTCAACTCGCGCGGGACCTTGACGTCAACCCACTCCTGCGAGGCCGACAGGTCGTTGCCGGTATCCCATTGACTCTCACCCGCGGCGTTGGCAGCCTCGTCGGCGACGTCAGCGTTGTTGGGGGCGGCGTTGGCCGTGGCCTCATCGCTGTGGCCGTTGGTCAGAGCGGTAGCGGTGCCTTCGTCAACCTCGGTCAGTCCGGCATTAGCGACAGTCGGGTCGGTCTGGGTCTCCGCCTTAGGCTCGGTGGTAGTCTCGGTCTCGGTGGGTTGCGTGACTGTCTCGGTCTGGGCAAACGAAGCAGCGTAGGCAGTGGCAGCTTGCTTAACCTGGGCAACTGGGAAAAGTTAGTACGTCTCGTACATTTGCATACAACGGCGTTTCCGGGAACGCGGTGTTGGCTTACAGGTCGTCTGGAGGGTCTCGCCAGCGGTGTTGCGGGTCTGCTCGTCCACGCCTTCAACCAGCTTCGTCATGATAGACACAGCGTTGTCGTCACCAGAATAGATCTGCAGCAGGACGCCCTCGAGCGCGAGGTTCTCGTCGGACGAGGGGTCGGCATCCTCCGCGCGGCGGGCCGCGGCAAGGCGGAGGAACTGCGAGAGAATGAGAAGGTTGCTGTGGAGGGAAGTGTTGGCAGTCGCATCGGACTTGTCGGCGAGCTCGGCAACAAGGTCGGCCTTCTCCTTCTCAAACTTCTCCGTCAGGGCCTTCTCCTGCTCGGCGAGCTTAGTGCGGAAGTCCTGATCGATCTTCTTGTGTTGAGACAGCTGCTCCTCGAGCTGGAACAGTTGGGCCTGCAAAGCGGGCTTCTTGAGATGGGCGGCCTTCTGGTCGGCGTTGATCACCTTGGAGGCGACGAGGTCGTCGAGCGACCTGTTGCTGTTTTCAGCGATGATGGCATCAATCTTGGCAGTGTTGGTCTATTTCAGGACGCGGTTAGTAATGATCGGCAGAGAAAGAGAGAGAGAGACGATTGCTAGGGTTAATGAAACTTACGATCTTCTTGGTAACATTACGAATGCTCCTATGAGGTCGGTTAGAATTACTAAGCGCACAAAAATTGTCTATGGCGAACGTACTTCTGCAGCTCACGGATGTAGGCATTGTCCGACTCGTCCTGGGCGTCACCCGCAGCAACCGAACCGGTGGTCGAAACAGCGGGGGCGGGGGACTCGGTGCGGTCCGCCTTCGTCTTCTTCCTTCGAGCCAGCTTAGCCTCGGTAGGGACGGGGGAGTTCTGAACATCTGAAGCCGCCATGGTGATGTGGCGAGCTAAGGTGGATTTCGTGATGGTCGAAATCGAGGCTTGAAGGTCGAGGTAGCTATTTGCTTCGAACGCCCAAGGAAATGTCGGCTCGCTCAAGAGGATGCGGGAGTTGTGGAGGCGAAAATACGGGAAATCGTTGGCAACGAAAATGGATTGCCTGGTTTGAGGGGAAATTTAATGTCTGTGTGGTTGGAATTTGCGAACGGTTGGGTTTGTGAGAAGATTGGTTCTGGAAATTTTTGAGGTGCCTGGAGTGGTTACTTTGGGTTGCTGTGCGCTGCTGCTGCGGTCATTAACACGGGCCACTCGAGCCGCGCTGCCCCACGATTGGCCGCAACGCCAAGGGAGACAGGTGCCCGTTCGAAGCCCAGGCAGAAAGGCACAGAATCAACTAGAACAACATCTTGAAGGGCTCAAATTCACTGCAAACGATGCAGGTCAGCTCAGCAGGGAGGACTATTACACTCAGCCTCCACCGGGCGCGTTGCTTTCATTCTACATTCCGCCTAACCCTAGTTCATATCTTTTTGTTTGTTTGCATCAACGCTCTATCAGGCCCCTCGATGCCCCTCGATGCCCCTCCCCACGCCTCAGCATCGTCGTCGTGTCGCGTGCCTCTGGCCCATGCTGGTTGGCCTCGATTGGTCCCCACCTTGAGCCGCGGAACTGCATGCACTGGCCCCCGCGTGCAGCAGCAAATGCCCAAGGTCGTCGACCCAACTGTGGTCTCGATCAACCTGGCTCGGCATTTGGCGCGTGGCTCGCTTCAGCCGGAATATCCATCTCTTTCGCCGTTCATTTGGAATCTCTCATCCCCTGAATTTGGCGAGCGAGTCCTGTAAAACACCATATGAGTTGTCATCCACTAAGTATCTCGAAAGATATCAGTGCTTACCGCTGTGACCTTTTTCACACTCCGAGCGGTGATACCTCGTTCTCCGCCCTGTTTAGCCTCGATCGTTGCTTCTTTCATGAGACTAGGCCAACATCAGCGGACGCGTTTCGCCGTCTTTTTCTCAAGTATCTCCTTACGTTTGCATAAAAAGCATATAGTCGAGGAACATCTATTCAATCTCTGTCAGACGCGATCTCAGAGCAACGCGTCGGAGTTGGGTTAACTATACCAGCACATCCGCGTTTTTGCTCACGTTGCAATTCGAGTGAGCTTTGACGATCTTCTTGACCGTCGCGCGGGGATACAGCTTCTGTCCAGGCATTCTGATTGACAACGGTAAAGACACAGTATAATTGAATTAACAGAGTGTGAAATCACGATTCAAGGGGTGATGTTGTTTGAAGAGCGGTCATATCTCGTCTAGAATGCACTGGCTCTGGGGTTTGTTGACTTGAGAGCAAGCTTTGAGATGGAAACGGCCAATTGTAATCGCGGCCTTTCATCACCCCCACCCTCAGCTCTTGAGCTCCCAGGGTTAGGGTCGGAGCTGTGGGACTGTGGAAACCTGCCCCGCCAAACGAGCGGAGCTCTGTCACAAGATGCCCAAGTAGCGAGCTTCATTTTACGAATTCAGCAGACATAACCGCCAATATTTCGTCCGGCCTCAAACAGTCCGTCAAGATGATGAGCAGACGGATGGTACGTGTCGGGTTTCCTTCTCACACCACTTTTCTGGCACTCCGATCACGCATAACTAACACTACCCTCTGTAGTTAACCAAGGAGGAGGAGGATGCGATGGGCGACGAGGTCGAGGTGCGCCGCGAGGACCAGGACAAGATCAACAAATTCAGCCGCCTGCACCAACGGGAGTTGTTAATAGAGGACGAACTCAAGACAAAAAATGTACGGGAACACACCAATACGTAGAGGTCCGGCGCACTGCTAACTATTCCCGTTCGCAGAAAGAGAAGGAAGAATTAGACGACATTACAACGGAGCTCGAGCTCGCCGACGAGGACGAGACCGTACCGTAAGGACCCAGCCCAGCACGGAACCCCATATCAAGCAACAAACATACCATACTAAACCCAAGAACAGATACAAGATCGGCGACTCGTTCTTTCACCTCCCCCTCGAACAGGCGCAGGAATTGCTCGGAAAATCGACGACGAAGTTAGAAGAAGAGATTGAGGAGCTCGAGGAAAAGAAGGGCACGATTCAGGAAGAAATGACACAGCTAAAGGTGGAGCTATACGCAAGATTTGGGAAGACGATCAATCTAGAGACATGATGAGGCTGAATCGAGCGCTTTGACATCTAAGTTACGATGTATGTACATGCTGTGTGCGAGAGCATCCATAGACGGCGCCTGACCTGGGGCGTGGTGGGGAGGGAAGACTTCCGAGTTCTCATATCCTGCGTTATGGGAGATATGGGCCTCGCGAAATGGGGGTTGATTGCCTCGAGGATATGCTGCATGCAGACTATGGTTAGGATACGCGGCCGGCCGAATACGCTTGTGTTTCTGGCACACCTGGGGCTTGGGAGTGCCTCAGATGGGCATACAATATGGGGATATCCACAAAGGGTTTCTGAAAGAGGGGCAATCGCTGTAGATGCCCTAAAGGTGGTAGTGGTTTCGGTCCTACCGCCCATGTTTCAAGCATTCTCGTCAGTGGCTGGCAACGGAGCATATTCTTCTCATATTTATCAAATTTGTCTGCTGTTATCATATTAGAATCAAGGGCCAGGGGAAAAGATCTCCATGTCTGTGGGCCGTTGAGTGAAGAGGCACGGAGTCCGAACAACAGGAGCGAGTCGCCGAACCCCTGGTCCCTGGATATGGCTACCGGCTCAGCATGGTAGAACTAATTTACTTGAGCTTTGCGTCACCTGCTCTTGTCTTTCAAATGTTGCACAGCATCATCTTACGGCCTTTCGGTCACTGCATCTTGAGCAGGTACGGAGGGATGAACAAGATAGGGTAAACGTTGTGCTCGCTTATCTGCGTCATTGCATCGGCTGCAGGTCCAGGAGAATGCGATTGGGTCTGGGCTTAACTCTTTCTCTGTTCCAAATATTCAAGGAACGTTCACCACAGTTCTTTGGTCCCGACGGACGGGAAAGAAACTAAAGATGTCGAGTTCAAGGGGTTGCTACAGCAACATTAAGGGTTAGGGTTCACTTTACACGTTGTGGAACCCGTCCCGCATTGTGTCCCGCGTCTCCAACACGACTTCTCATGGATGAATTAAACAGCACCACCCTTCGAATCCCTCAACTTCCATAATACCGGCTCGTTTAAAATCTTAAGAACCAATATGGCATCTCAACAACACCAACGCTCAACCTCAACAGCGGGGACAAGGGAAAAGACGTATTTCGAGCAGCAAAGGGAGGAATTAATGGGGGAAATCGCCATGGTCCGTTCATCACTCAACCCAGCCCGTCCATCTCACACACACTTCTTTCTCTCTTGGCCCGCCCGCCTTCATCTGCATGCACGTATGCAATAAGCACGAGAAACGAAACAAAACAAAACGGAGGCGGGGAAGCCCAACGAAAACAAAAAACAAAAAAAGACTTGACCCGAAACAAAAAGCAAAACTACTCTCGTATCAAATAGATTAATTGGCTGACGGAACGAAAACGCCACTTTTCCAGAACTTCGAGCACGTGCTCGCCAACATCAACAAACTCAACCGGTCACTCGAGGCCGTCATTGCGGTATGTACATGTATCCGCAAGGCTGTGAAACCATAATAATAGCACCATTTGTGAGACAAGTTTGGCGTTTGATGTCTTCATACTAACCATATCTGTCTGTGTACATGCACACGTTTACAGGTGGGCAACGAGTTCTCATCGGTAGAAGCACTATGGTCACAGTTCGAGAACGTCATGGCCAAGGATGAGCCACAGGAGGAGACCGAGGGGCAGACAGAGGAGGATCACGGGGAAAGGGACCAGCATGAGGGGGATCAGGTGAAACGGGAAGGGAGTGAATGAAGGTGCGGGTGGATAGGGGGCAGCTGGTGGGAACTAGATGTTACGACAGGAGACGGTTAGGCAGAGAGCAAACCTGTCTAGCTGAGGGGATGAGTGATACCCAACAACAACGACAAAATACAACCACAGATCCGGAAGATTAAGACATCACGTTTCACGTCACGTTGTAGCACTATTTACGGTTCACAAGTTTGAAGATTCTTTGTTTCTTGTATTCCCTATCCCTATCCGTAATCAACAAAAAGAAAAGGTAGGGGGGAGGGGGGAAGTCATTCGTCACGCCACAACAACAACAACCTGACGATGACAACTCCTAGCCCCCACCCCCCACCATCCATACATTCCTCATGGGTATCACATCCCTTCTAAAACCCTATAACAAAGTTTCAAGAAGAGAATGTTGTATACTCCAGCAATACATTGTGTGTTGTCTTGTTTCCCGTGTTATCCATCCATAGCATAGCATAGCATAGCATCGCCCAAACCACGCAACATCCCTCGCTCACACCACCTCCACCACACCAACATCCAAATCATTCGTCCATCAATCAACCTATCAACCTTCTGCGTCAATAAGTCGTAGTAGAAGGGAAGTGTAGAAGCGGACGATGACATAAAAAGTGAACAAAGAGTAGTAATAGCAAAATCCCTCAAAATAATGTCAGTCGCCCGCTTTGTATGCCCTCGCCAGTGCCGTCGGGTAAAGGTCGTGTGTGACGTGAAAGGGGAAAAACAGCATCTGATAACTAAGGGAAACAGAAAACATGATGGTTGGCTGAGAGAGAGATAAGAGAGTAAAAAAAGGGGGCCAAAAGGGGAGTTGGGGTGGGGGGGAAGTAGAAAAGATAAAGGGAAATCAAGAATTGCAAACTGCGCCTGTCGTGTCGGCATCATGATGCATGTATGCAGTTGGACAGTAAGAGTCGTCAATACTCCTCTCCTAGGAGTCGGTCACCACCTCCTTTCGGCATCCTCCGACAACAACGACGACAACAACGACGACAACAACATCAACAACGGCCCTCCTCTTCTCCTCTCCCCACCAAACCCTTCCCTTCCACACCCACCCTTAGACCAGCGCACACTTTCTCTTCTTTTTCTTAACAACCGGAATTTGCACGCCATCACTCCCAAACGTTATCCCACTCTTACTCCCGCTTCCACCCCCATGGAAACTGCTCAGATGAGAACTGCCCCGACGCCCAATGCCAAGCCCACCACCGCTACCACTCCCTAATCCTCCTCCATGACCGGGCGACGTAGCTGAAGCAGCTGCCTCCGCCTCCAGCACCTTCCGGTCATTGGCCACGACGGTCAGGATGGCGCGTTCAAAGATCTCCTCAACACCCTTCATCTCCTTGCTGCTGCACTCCATGTACTGGGCGCCCATCTTCTTAGCGACGGCGAGGCCCTGGTCGGTTGTGACGGGAGTGAGGCCCTGCGTCTTGAGCATCTCGATACATGTCTTCTTGTGGCGTAAGTCGGACTTGAGGCCGACGAGGATAAGCGGGGTGTAGGGGCAGAAGTGCAGAACTTCGGGGTACCACTATGATTGTGATTGGTTAGTTCTTGGTCACCGCTTTGTGTGAGGGTTGAGTATGTGACGACGTACCTTATCCATGACATTTTCCAGCGAGTTCGGGCAGTCGATGGCGAAGCAGACAAAGATCAGGTCGGTTTCGGGGTACGAGAGCGGACGCAGGCGGTCGTACTCCTCTTGGCCGGCAGTATCCCAGAGCGCCAGCTCCACGGTCTTACCGGTCGGGGGGTGTGTTGGGTAGGTGATGTAATTTTCGAAGACGGTTGGGACGTATTTCTAAGAAGCAACAATCGTTAGTCATTGTGTCCGGACGAGGCTTGATGCGTAACGCCAGACCAGCGACAAGATCAGAGACATACCTCTGGAAAATACCCCTGGCTGTAGCTGATGAGCAGGCAAGTCTTGCCACAGCCGCCATCGCCCACCACAACAATTTTCTTGGAATAAGCTGGCCCTTCGGTCATAGCGGTTCCTGCTGATTCGCGGCCTGTCGAGCTAGTAGTGCTCATCATCGTACTGACAGTGCCGTCGCTGGATCGGGTGCCGCGCGCGTCCCGGCGCTGCGACTCGGGCCGCCTTGAGGCGTTGCTATCGCTTCTTTCGTGCAGGTAGGTCGAGTTACGGTATTGGTACGACGCCATGGCCGTGTGATCCCGTATTGTTATTGTCGCCGACGCTTTGTAGGTCGGCTGTATTATTTGTTCGGGTTTGTTTTGTCTTTCCCTTTTCCCTTATGATTGGAGTGAAGAGTGGAGGCGCTGCCTTGTCAAGTCAAAGACGGAGGAAAAGAAAAAGGGAAATGTCGGAAATCGGCTGTAATGCAAATGCTGTCGTTGCTCGTTCTGCCCCGCCCCGACCGGGATGGTGTGTCGTGGTTCTCGATTTTCGAATCAATTCCGATGCGCAGTGATGCAAGAAAAAATGTGATGCAAGTTTGTTGAGTCGAGGTGTGGCCTTTTTTTTCTGCGAGTGATGCGTTGGTCAACAAGGGATCGCTGGTGTGGGTGATGGGGAACGAACAGCAGCAGATTGCGGGAAGTAAACGGTCGACTGGGCAACCGCTCCTCCGATCGATTGATGACACAACCGCGGGGCTTAAATTGGCAGGGCCCCACTTGCAGGAGGCAATCTGGAACCCAGCCGAGTTCCCAAGGCAAGTGCAGCCGGGCTCTTTTTGTTTGTTCGACGCGGGGTTCCGGACAGATGTTGGTTGTTCATTACATTACTTCATCTAGATCGCAGGACCGATTTATCCCTCAGTTTTGTTACATATTTTTCACATATTTGGTTGTGTTTTTCAGGGTCTTTTTCTCCAAGGCCCAACAGTGGCTTGACTGCGAGGCGCCAGCCCTACACGCGTCGGTCACTGCCACCGAGACCCCGCTGTGGAGTTTTCAGCTGCCTTGTTTATAGTGGCTAGTGCACTTTCAGGGCGTTGCTCCCTTGAAAACCGGGGCATTCATTTTCGCTCATTTTGCGCCAACCTGTTTGGCGGGTTTGCGAGCTCCGGCTTCCAAGAACCTGACGCACAGTTTCTTTCATCCTCTCCCTGCTTTCCTTCCATGTCCCAACACCGACATCACCGAAGGAGACCTGAGAACCTGGTGAACGAACCCCATTTTCCGTAATTCCGCAACTCGGACTTTATAAATCCGGAGTCCTCCCCCGCTATCTCGGATTGGCCCTCTCGGTGGAACCGACAGGCAGCCAAGCAGAGATTTTTCAAGTGAAGCTTCCTCTTCCATTATCGTCACCCCCGACGCCGTACTCCATCACAACCACACCAACACCCAACCCAACGCCACATCATGGCGGAAAGCAAGTACATCACGCTCGTTTCGAGCGACGGCTACGAGTTTGTGCTCCTTCGCGAGGCGGCTCTGATCAGCCCAACCATCAAAGGCATGCTCCGGGGCCCGTTCGTCGAGGCGCAAACAGGCCGGTGCAATTTCCCAGAAATCAGGTTGGTCGCCTTCCCCGTCTCGGCCGTTACCCGATTTCTTTCCTTGCTTCATTTTTTTCCCTTCTTCGCTTTTCAATGATGACAACACAATTACTGTGTTATTACCGACAGACCTCTCGTTTCCCTGACGGGGTTCCTCCTACGAGGACCGTTCAAGGAACCGAAGATTGGACTGCATGAGTGTCGTCTACACTTGATCTGATAACCCCATTCAATTTTTATCTTCTATGATCCCGAAGCGAGCGAGGCAGTCAGAACCCTGCCTAGTTACCATAGCACTGTTCTGCTAACCTGGTATCCATTTTTTCTCACCTCTTTCCCCGATCAACAGTGCTCATATTCTCGAAAAAGTCGTGGACTACTTCAACTACTGGTACCGCAACCGCGAAAAGGAGGACGTCCCGGACATGGAGATCCCCGTTGAGATGTGCCTCGAATTGTTGATGGCGGCCAACTATCTGAACTTGGACCCACAGCTGCGGTGAGGACGACGGTGTGAGCCAGAGAGCTAGAGAGAGCGGTACGGACGTTAGGAGATGGAGCAACGGGCCATGAGCTGAAGCCCGGCTCCCAGAAGTTGGGCCCGATTCATAGAGGATCGGTTTGCCTTGGGATAATCTGCTTTTTGCGCTGGCGTTTACGGTATGGGTATGGTATGGTCATGGGCGGACGACACGCAAAGGATCATGACAAGGCGCGACTTGACATGGGCATAGGCATGCAGGCGTTCTAATAAGCATGATTTACTCACGTCCTTTTAGGAAGTTCTTTTCTTCCGTGGGCAAATTTGACTCGGTACTGACAACTTACCGATAACTCAAGCTCTCAGACATTGCACTCTCGTGTCTACCCGCCGCGATATTGTTTTCGTTTTCCCCCTATCCCAGACCCCCATCTTAGCATATGCGTCTAGCTCTTTTCTCCCCCATGAGCACGACGTCTAAAATAGATGGAAGACTGAAACATTATCCTCCACGATCTGCTTGGCTCAGAAACTCTTTCTGTGGAGTCTAAGCTTTATTAGTGAGGAGATATTCCACACGCACGTTACAACTGTTTTCGTGTTGTTTGTAGTTTGTAGGAAGGAGATTAGTCCATCATGATAAGATCTAAACGTCATTTTCATGTTCTTAATCGAAGAGTGTGGTAATCATATCTCCCCCACTTCATGATAATTTCTCCATTGACAATATCTTTTCCTTTGGCTCCGGTCGCCACGGAAGCTCTCTTCGCGGGTAGTTCTTAACATGCACAGACTGTTGACTATCTCCCACGCCCCCCTCTACCACGTCCTCCCCACCCTCTCCCACCACCCCGTCCACCTCTCCCCCGACCTCGTCCTCCTCTCCCTCCCCTACCTCCTCCATATCCACCCCCACGAGACTCCACGGGCGCCGGCCCCAACTCCTGCCTCACCTTCCTTTCCTCCTCACTCGCATCCCACAAATTCTCAACCCCCAACAACTCACAAAATGTTGACGTCTGCGGATTCGTCCACTCCCGCGGCAAATCCTGGGTGACTTCCTGATCCACCTCGGGCCGATGCGGGGGCGCGGTCGTCTCGAAATTCTCGGGGACTTCCAAACGGCCGGCATCAACGATGTGCTCGTTAACCCAGGCGCGGTGTTCGGCGATGAGGGGCGCGTACGCGGCTTCGCCTTCGTCCGGGGGGACGGTGGCGGTGCGGTCACCGATGGTGATGAGGGGGTGGAAGGCACGGATGATGGAGAGCCATTCGGGGTCGTATTGGAGTTGGAGACGATGGTTGGGAGAGCGAGAGCGAGAGCGAGAGCGGGATTTGGATTTGGATGCTGACTTGGACGGAGATGGGGACTGGGGGGGGGCCTGGCCTGCCTCATAAGGGGAAATTTCCATGACTTGGAGGAATTTGCGGCCGGGAAGGCACTTGTCAAGGGCGAGGAAGCGGGTTGTCGTGTTAGTGATAGTCTCGGGAACGGGCTGGCCGGGGACGGTGCGGGGGTGGGTTGTGGTCGTGACGGCACGCCGGGCGAAGGCTTCGGGGAGCTGAGCACGGAGGGCTTCGGTATCGTCAGTTCCTGTCTCGGCAGTTGCAGCAGCAGGTCCGGTTTCGGGGGTTGTAGTGGCGGTGGGCTCGCTAGTTTGCTGAGTTTCTGGGCCAGTTCCGGTGGTGGCTGCTGCTTTGGCTGTGGCCACCGGGTAGTCGTCTCCATCGTCGACGTCAAGGTCTATTTCATCCGGGTTGAAGGCAACTTCTAGCGGGGGGACCGGCGCTGGTTCAGATTCGGGCTCAGGCTCCGACTCAGGAACCTTGCTCGGCCCGGCCTGCGCCGGCGGAAACTCCTTGATGGCGGCAAATTTGCAGTGCAAGTGGGCAGAGAACCAATAAGGCGGCCTCAGTCTGTTAAGCACGTATTCGGCAGCCGGGTTCCCCAGCGACCCGTCGTACGATTCCCGCTCAAAATCAGGCTTCATCTTGAACAGGCGCTGGCTGTTTCCGTGCTTTTCAATGGCCCGCGGCCAGTCGTGGCTGAGGCCAACGTCCACCTGAGTACGCAGCTGCAGTAGCTTGCGCACGTCGATCTCGCGCACATGGTAAAAGCTCCTCACGTCCTCGGCGTTGAAGGGCAGCCGCTCGTGGTGTGGCTTGCGGTAGTCGAATCCCTTCCAGATACCACTCATACCCATTATCCGCAGGGGTCCCAAACGAAGAACGTTGGCGGCGCCCATATAGTAAATATTAGGTGCCACCCAGCCACCGTAGTACAGCTCCCAGAGATGGGAAGATGCCTCATGGTTCCCGGCGATGAAAATAGTCAGATAGGGAGCCTTGCGGGTACCTTTATAGTACTCGTGAAAGTCTCCCAGCTCGCGGTACTTGGCGGGTACAGCCATGGCGTTTAGGTCGGCGGCATTGCGGACGGCCTGAAAGTCACCGCCGATGATGAGCAAATCGACGCCATCCCAACCGCGTTCCTCGCACGATTTCTTGACACCGGCGTAGATGGCGTTGAGGGTGCCGTGGCCCTAAGCTCGAGTTAGCGGGTTAGGGTCTGAGCTGTGATAGGACAAAGGAGCAAAAAAGGTCATAATTGCATACACAGCCCTCAATAGCCACGCGCACGCCTTTGGTTACGAATGTGCTGGTCGACATGGTGGATCGCCAGTACTGGGCAAACTTGACCCGTTTCGTGAGAAACAGGAAGTTTCGGATCATATGTCGTGGGATGGACGTTGGCGGGTGACGGATGATACGTGGTTGTGGAAGCAGGAGCGAAGCACCCCAGTTAAATTTTAGTTGCCCGTCCTGCAACTCGCGAATTCCACAGGCCGGGATGCGTTCTTTGACACCACACCAATAACTTACCGGGCCGCCCGGGGTTTCCTCGAAGCCCGATCATTTTCTCTTTGTCTTGACGCATATTGACGGTTCCGAACTTCGGTTGCTAATTGCCAACAGTAATGTAGTCTATAGCGTCCGAGTTTGGGTACATGCCCCTAACAGACGCCCAATGCGCCCGCCACCGACCCAACTTGAAACCACTGTTAATCACAAAGTTTCTCATGGAACTCCTACTTGAACCCAGCAATATTGCGACTTGGGGCCTATTTCATGTATGCGATTTGTTCTGGTGGTGACAATCATAAAATATCTGGCCGTCTAAGACCTATACTTTCTAAAAACGGAGCCGCATTCAGCCCATGCCACCAGTTGCCTCAAGAATACCGCAACATACCAGCTTCGTCATACGAAGATATCACCAACGGCAAACAACTGGAACGTGATCACTACCAACAGACAAAAAGGTCCCCAGCGACTCTCTCTCGAATGGGCCACCTGGCGGCTGTTGGCCCCCTTCCCGAACTTTCCACCCGGTATCAATGCGCTCGTCAATAATTACCCCAAACGGCCAACTCAAGACCGAAAACTCTATGAGGAGAAAATGAGACAGCCAAACTCATCCCGAGAGCGAGGGCACTGTCACTATGTTTATAGAGGGTGCTCGGAACAATGTTGGTTATAGTACCCAATGCCATGTTCTTCCAAAAACGAAACGCCAGCGTTAAGATGACATGGTGCGGTAAATCTGAGTAGGTATGACGATTATGTGACGAAGAAAAAGAGTCAGAAAAAGAACTCGTCAAAAATCTCACCACCCACTCATCTCCCCAATCAAGGGGCATGATGGGCGGCTACGAAAACCCCATGAGTTTTGTTTTGGGTGATACCCCTGGGTTCGAACCCGGGGGCCGAGATTTCGTGGTGTACTCTATTGACGCCCACGGCCCCCCCAATGCGCCATCCGGAAGGTCAAGCATTTTTCGGTGGGGGGCGATCGGAAGGAACTGCTCAGCACCGATTTATGAAATTGTAGGTGGATGTTTTTAGGTCGGGAAGGCAGGATGGAAGGAAAGGGTGATGCTGTGGGCGGGTTGAGGCATCCATAATGGCAGGAGTCACTAACAAGTGGACCTCCTTCAGACGGGACGCTCGGTAGGTTTTTTCACAGCAATAGCCGAAAAGATGAGTTGACAAAAGAAGATTACCACTCCAATATCAGTGTTGGGAAGAGACAAGGAGTTTGGTAATCGAAAAAAATGTGAATGGAAACCAGCCAAAAGATATCGCAATGCCCAGTAACAGGATTGAACTGTTGACCTTCGCATACCATATACGGGTGGGACCGGTATTAGTACGACGCTCTAACCAGCTGAGCTAACCGGGCTTGTGAATGAGGAGGTCCATCCGAGAACGGCCTTATAAACGTGCGTCTGCCGCACAGTCTCAACTTGAAAGTGAGTTCTTAATAAAATGAGATGTCGTTCACCTTTTCGCATAGAATGCCCCACTATTTAGATCTCACATCACTACCCGCAAGATCTTACCATATAAATGTTTTAATCACTGTCACTTATAACCTTTTCTTTTCGCAAAGCGTCCTGAAAGAATCATGGGCCGGCCTCCAAAACCAAAACAGAACCCCGTCCAGGCCGCCGTCAGCTCATGGCTAGACTTCCTCCCAACCGACCTCATCGACCTTGTCACCAGCACCACTACCAATGACGCCAATGACATAAAACAAACCCTCCTCTCTGGTGCCCCAAAACGCTGGGTTGTCTACGAGCCCATGGTCCTACTACCCAGCGGTAGTTTCAGCAACCACCCATGGCCCACTCTATTGTCGACAGCCACGTCCGCTCAGAAAGACGAGCTTTGGACGGCCATCCTCCGTGGGATATCACCGCCCGCTCCGAAACCGCCATTAACCCACCTAGCAGTGAACGAGGGTATCCCCTTGCATAACAACACCTTCGGTACCAGCAATGACGACAACAATGAATTAATCGCAAACCAACAACACCAAGAAACGGAAAACCTTCTTCGGTCCCCAACCAACCTCCACCCCCTCTACGGCTCCTTCGGCCCCCTTACCACATCTTCACCGTCATCATCAACAACAACAACCCACCCCTCCGACCCCAACTTCAACGCCACCCTCTGGGTCTCCGCCAAACAAAACGGCCTCATCCAAACCTGGACCCCCCTCCACACCATGTTCAGCCGGGGTAACATCAAAGAAAAAGCCCGACTCCTGTCCTTCCATCAGAACACCGCCACTACTACTAAAACCACCGCCGCCGCCGCCACCAACACTGCCCTCCGCGGCAAATACGCCATCGACCTCTACGCCGGCATCGGCTACTTCGTCTTCTCCTACGCGGCCCTCGGCCTGCGAGTGCTTTGCTGGGAACTCAACGCGTGGAGCGTGGAAGGGCTGAGACGCGGTGCAGAGGCGAATGGGTTTTCGGTGCGGGTTGTTTCACCTCCATCTTCTTCACCTTCACTAGTGGATCGTCCAAGTCCAAGTGAGGGGGAGGATAGCAATGGGGATAGGAAAGAATTAGCCGAGGTTGGGGGAGGGGATGAAGTGGACATGGCCGCGATCCTGGCAGGGCCAGAGCAGATAATTGTGTTTCTTGAGGATAATCGGCGTGCGTTGGAGAGGATACGCCCGTTTCTTGGTGGCCAGGATCATCACGGCGGTTATGCGCCTGGAGGCACCATAGAGGTTGTCCACGTCAATTGTGGTTTTCTACCCACCAGCCAACCTGTATGGCATGATGCATGGGAAATGGCTACTGTTAGTCATACAAGTGGTGGGAGGTTGTCGTCGACGACACTGCCCGGGAGTTGGCTACATCTCCACGAGAATGTTGGGGTGGCAGACATCGAAAAGAGGAAGAGGGAGCTACAAGTGTTATTTGATTCGTGGGCTGGAGAGCAGCGAGAAAGTGCGCAGCAGGGAAGCAAGGCTTTGGTGGAACATGTCGAGCTGGTCAAGACGTACGCGCCGGGTGTGTGGCATTGCGTGTTTGATGTCCGTATTGTCGATCGTGCTAATATCGGGGATTGATACATACCCCCTTAAATCTCGCCTGTCGTTGTCTGTGCTATGTATGCCGCCGCCGGGGCATGGGCATGGGTATGTCGAATCATTATCATTACGTATATAGCGTTCACATGCGTGTATCTGAATATGTGTCTGTGTGTCGTCACCTTGGCACTCTCTCCTGGCGCCCCCTTACTCACGCCGGAATTTAGAAGGAATGTTCGCCTCGATAATGCTCTGCTTGTTGAGCTGCTCCAGTCGTTCTTCCTCCTCTTCCATCTGCTCGTGCTTCTTGAAGTGTTCAATATCTTCGGGGTGCGTGAGGTCCTCCAGCTTGGTGTTTTCATCGTGGTATCTGGACGGGCCAATCAGCATTTATGTCTGTGTCGTTTTCCCTTCTTTCTCCCCTTCCTAATAATAGGCAATTTACTCACTTCTCCCAATGGTGAATCTCATATTCGTACTCGTCATCACCATGATGCCCTGGCCCAGTGCCCATGTCAGGCAAGGTTTTGCCCTGGACATCGATAGCTTTCACGAACTCATCGCGGCTAATGAGACCGTCGTGGTTGGCGTCAAAGAGCGCCATGATGTCGCGCACGATTTCGGCTTTGCGTACCCCAGGGACGTCCTTGTTTGACTCGTCCATCAGTCCGTAGGTGCGCAGGATCTCGTCGCGCTCCCAGCTACCGTCGCCGTTGAAGTCGTGGAGCGAAAAGAAGGAGGCTGCGTCGAAGCCGTCGGCGTGGTGTTCTTCTGTTGGCGAGCCAATGGATCAAGGACGAAAGGGTCAGCGATATGCCCCTTTTGCGTTTTCCTCTCTCGAACCTCTTCCCTCGCATGTTTTTGTTTTCCGTCTCCGTCCGAAACGGCGCACGATGCAAGGACGCTAGATCATACCGGCCATGTGCTTTTGCATCCAGCTTGCGTTCTCATCGACCGGTGGCTTGTGCGACCCGGTCTTGTGGTCTCCGTGCCCGAGGGCGTGCCCGGCGAGCACGGCGATGACGACACCCGTAGCGCGCATTTTGTTGTTTCCTGGCCGACCCGGTTGTTTATTGAATCCACCAGCAGAGCTCCGATATCGCGCCTCCGTCCAGTCTTGTGTGTTGAGTATCAGTCGGCCGAGTCTTTGGGGACGTTTTTAGAAATCGGTTTCGATTGAACAATGCTTGTTCCTTCAATCAGTGCCGAATGATGTTGTTGAATCCGATGCCAAGATTTCGAAAAGAGACAAGCTCTGGGCGTGCAGTGGCCTGGGCCACAGGCCCCTGTTCCAGGCCGTGCCAGGGACGTTGCAAGGGAGCTCGTGGCTTTCATCCGACGATCAATGACAACATCTAAGCGTTGGGGCATGGCCAATGTAAAAGGGTCAAAGTTATGGCAAAAAGTTAAAAGAACGGAAACCCCCCGCGAAGAGAGAGCAAAAGTGATTTCGTATTCGGTCTCTTAAACCTTCCTTTTGGGAAACACCAGACCTCACAACTACCTTTTGGAGGTTGCCCCTTCCCTTTCCAGCACTGGGCAACGGGGCTCCAGCGGGGCACCGCGCACAAATTCACCAAAAACCTCAAGAGCTTATCCCAGCTCCCCACCCCAGCAGCCTTCCTCGAGATCACCGCCGCAGCGCTTGCAACACGGCCACCGATTTCCGCCAATCACGGAGTCAAGGAATCATTGCCAGCCGGCGCTAATGGCATGTGGGTGGCATGTGGGTGGCCCGTTTGGAACATGTTTGGTCCCCGAGGCGCTTTGATCTTGGAGTTGGACGAGGACGAGCAAGCGTTTTGATCAGCTTTAAAAGACTGCGAAGGACTGCACACATGTGCCGAAAAGACCGCCGACCATGTGATGACGTCTCGGCGTTGATCGATGCGCGGTTTGAGTGGAGAGGGAGCTGTTCCGTTGGATGGGAACTTTGCCTTTACTCCAATGGAGGTGGATAGACCTCCAGGCCACCTCCCGCACTACGCGCCATGCACAGCAGTGTTGCGTACGAGACTCAAACGAGGTTGCATTCTTAACCAGCTCGCTCGGCCTTCCTCCCCTTGGCTTCTCGAAGAGCGGTCCCCGAGGCACCCGTCAAGGACAACAGACTGCTACTCATGCGGAGTACAGACCAGGCTATCACCATGCGTCATATCGGAACTTCCTCCTTTACCTCTTCTTCTCCCTCTCTCACCGGGCCTGGCACTTACGCTCTCATCTTCACGCTCACTCGTCTCACTCGCACGCCGATGAGGAACTCGCTGGATGACACGGCAGACCGCCCGCAGCGGCACCACACAAACACGGACGCCACAACCTCGACTACGCCATTACCCGGGATTGTCAACGGTCCTGACTTCATTTCAAGCGCGCGCCAATTTTCTTCCAGAAGGGAGCCCAACTCCGGAATCTGGAACCGAGCACCGGACACCGTCTCAAACGAACTTTCTTGATCTGCAGTTGCATCGGCATCAATGTCGGCGGCTCGCCCATTGAGCCGGAAATGCTGTCAATGGTAGATCCCGCGCACTGCTCGTCTAACCGCCTAACGACTGTCGTGTCTTGGTACCCGTCCATTGGCCCGGCCGTCTCCAGTACCACCTCCCAGCTGACTCCCAGGACGGCAAGACAAAGACGAGACGGATGAGCAACGCATCAAGCAAGCAATGCGGCATAGGCGAGCGGCCGTTGCGGCCACGGAGTGGCCGAAGTACGGCTGGGGCAAAGCAGCCATATAATCTATGTACGCCTCCCAATCACTGACTTCCCCGTTTGGTCTTAGAAGGTTGCTTTTGCCATTTCCCGCTCCCTTCTTCTGCCTTCTTGCAAAATGATGGCCGAGGGACCCCATCTTTACTTCACCTCGTCAAAGCTACTCATGAATCTCTTTCATTACGCACACCCTTGGCTCCGAGCGTTACTTATCGTTTCACCAGGGGGGACAAACGGTTACCCGGAGCTGGTTCGAGCAGTACAACGGTTGTGGTCACTTACACTAACAAGCCATCTCGACACACTTCGCCTCCGCAATGTAACTTACCCGACCGAGTTTTGTCCGGCCCAATCGCTAAGCGGTAGTGCTGTCTGTTGTACATCAGAGTGAGAACAAAACGGGCGGCTTGCAGCTTCGCCGACAGTGTCTCCGGTGCTCAGCAAACAAAACATCCGTCCACCCGCGATGCATTCCCCCTTTCCCATTCTCTCTTTTCAAATTGCTACCCTTACTTCGCAGACCACCATCTTGAAAACGGCCTGCACCCAAGCCGGGCAGCTGCCTTCTTTGATAATTCCCTCCGTCCGGTTATTGCGCCACGTGTCGGCATATGCAACGCGGAAGCGGGCAAACACGGTACAACCTATGAGACTTCAGTCATTACACGAGACCTTGGGCGTATCCACCGGCTTGGGGGCACAATAGTCATGGCTTCTGGCTATCATCCCCTTTGCCAGCCGCCGTCTTTTCTCCACGCTCTTCTTCCGCAAACGAGGGTGTAGTTGTCTTAACGGAACTCCTTTCAGCGGAACACCATTCTTCCATATGTCAAAAGACGACAGCAAACAGCGGGGCTTTGTTGTTTTTGATGGGATGAATGCTAGGACGTCTATTTGCAAGCACGACTTCTGGGCCTTGATCTTGCTTACCCCTAATACATTCACAGATAGGACCGACTTGACACGGCAATAGAAGACAAGACTTGACGTTAATCATTAAGCTAGACAAAAGCCACCACCAACAAACCAGGAAACGAAGGCGATCAACTATGGGTACATGAGAATCGAAAGACGTGCTGCCGCCCACCGACTGAGTCATTTTCCCCACCAAAACCCGCCTCCACGACCTCAAGAGCGCCTCAACACCGATACACACTCCCCAAACACCAAAGGAAAACAGCTGCTAACCCCTCTTGAGAGGATAACGGGCTTGCTCCTGATTCGGTTATCACAATCGGATACCGAACGATGGGTTTGCTGAACTCCACTTGGGAGGACTCGCATGAAAGAAGTTGCTTCCTCCACCTCCACCACCATTCCAATCAAGTCTCAGCAGGCCTCATCCCTGAATGGCAAAGCAGAAAACAAGGCAAGCCAAACGTCTGCTGTCTCTTCCTCAGTCTCTCCACCCCGCACTCCTCACACACTTGTCTCGCCCCCTCCCCAACCTTCTTTCTTTTCTCTTCTTAGCAGACATCCCGTCCGTGAACAAGAAAAGTACAGCAACACCATACTCCCCTAAAATACGCCGAGAGGAAGACGAAAAGAAGAAGGAGACGCCCACCGGCTATTCCAGCCCTTCAAGCCCTTCGGGGTCGTCAGCCCGCCGAAATCCCAGATACCCTCACCACATCGGCAACCGAGAAGAGAAGGGAAAGTCGTTATTCATGGTCAATAGGAGGAAGGAAGTTTCGTCAGGGGAAATAAGCAAAGAGAGCAACGACAACGGAAGATAACGGGAGAAAAAGCACGACGAAATGGAGGCTAAGGGAAAAAGAGGTCGTTGCACGTCCAACCATCAATCATCAACTTCACCCCTTTTCACCCCTGAGATTGTCATACCCATCATACCCAAAACACCACCCCACTAACCCAACAACCCTGACGTGGAAATCAAGAACAACCACCCAAACGAGAACCAAAGCAAAGGAAATGAGAAGCAGGAAAAGCATGAAGGGCTAAGACCCCAAAACCCCTCGTACTCACTCGACCGATACAGCGCGAGAGGCAGCTTGGCTCGCTCAACCCCCCAACCCGAACGCCGGTTCAGGGTCCGGTTCGTTGGCATCATATCTGATCTGTGGAGGGGTTGTCGAGGCACAACGTGTGTGTGACTTTGGCACCCCCCCACGGATTCAAACCTCCCACGGAATCAACCCCCCCTATTCCTCAGGGTCGCCCAGCTCCCGACGACAACGATCCTTGAAGACGACGAGGAAGTACGCCTAGGAAGAGTCGACAGGATTCGAAAGCCGGGGCTCGGCCACCCTAGGAGAAACGACAGAAGGGAAGAGTATAAAAGATTGGAGAGAAGCCGTGGAACGAGGAGCAAGGAGACAATGGGAAATGGGACCGACCGACATCATCCACGCCAGATCCGATCCTTAAGAAATTACGACTGGAAAAAGAGAAAAGAAACAACTTTTTGGTCTGGATTGTTTGTTCAGGAGAAAATGAAAGAAGAACGGGTATCCCGCTTTTATGGGCGCTGATTGCCTGCCTGCCTGTATGCCATTGGCCGCTGGGGTTCCTGTCCCATCCTCCTCTCTTTTCCCTTTGGCCGTCCACGTCCGTCCCATCGACCTCCCGCCGTACGCCAACGATCGACCACCCGTAACCCTATCTGACAGTGCCCCCCGAAACCCATCAACTTCCCGAACTACCTTAATCATTACCAGTTAACGATCACGAAAGCCCCCGAACCGATAAACCGATGCAAGACAAACCCGAAAACAAGGAATACCAGACATGATAACAGTACGGCATAACATGAAACATGACACTGACATTAGGATGAAAAGGAGGGTGTGGGGAAAACAAAGAAAAAAACATGACTAATCATACACAGAACAGAAACTAACTCGGTGAGGAAAGAAAAAGAAAAGCGGGGGGGACACCGAGGGAGAAAGTGGGGAGTAACGGCCAGCGTGATGAGCTAGCGGTCACGAAAATCGATGGGCGTAGTTCACAAACCCAGCCCAGCCCAGAGGGCTACGACGACGACGCCATGACGCCACAACACCACGACTGATTCGACGCCGATGTTCCATAGACGACGACGACATTCCACTCGATAGCCAAGGTCGACAGCATGCGCGTGCCACGCGTGCCGCGCTCACGGGGCATCTCCAGAATGCGTTGTTTTGTCAACAGGACAAGGCGCAGAAGCAAATGCCAAAGGTATCAAGTTTGGCGGCTTTTGTATCTTTCGATGGTGCGGGGGTCGAGCTCGAGCTTGGGCCCAGGTATCGAGGCCTAGGCCACAGAACGCGTGGGGGCGGTATCCACAACCAACCCATCTCCTGACCTTTTGGGCGGTCCGATCACATGTGAACTCCTCACATGTTATCCACACGGGCGCTGGGCAGCTGCATAGTCGGGTCGTCGAACTCGATCTTAGCGTCGCCCCATGGATCAAAGCTGCCACCTATGCCGTATGCCGGCATCGTCCCGATAGTCGGTACCGCCACATCAAGAGGAGGCTGGTACTGCGCAGCGTCATACCACTGCTGAGGGGCCGCCGCCTGTTGCTGCTGCGCCTGCTGCTGGTGCTGTTGTGGCTGCTGCTGTTGTTGCTGGGCAGTCTGGGCCCGCTGCTGCTGCCTCTGCTGCTGCTGTTGCTGCGGTTGCTGCTCTGGCGCAGCTTGTTGCGGTGCTGCGTGGGCCATGATAGTGCCGGCCGCAGCTTGAGGGGAGGGCACCTGACCCGGGAATGGCATCATCTGCGTCGCCTGCTGGGTCACTGGGCTTGCGGCGTGCAGCGCGAAGGTCGAGTCTTGTCCCGGTGGTACATGGGTGTAAAACCCACCACCCTCCTGCGGGCTTCGTGTTGCCGCAGGTGGGAAGCCGTCTGGGTTGTGGTGCGGCAACCCCAACTCCGCGTTGCCTTGGTATGGGATGTTGAGTGGGAGCCGGCCGACGCCCTGCCGAGGAATTTGCTGGTATTGTTGATGGTGGACGGCTGTGCGCTGATTGGCGTTCATCGTGGCAACCGCCGGGTTATTCTCTTCCGTAATGAAGTAATTATGGTGCGGAATATTTCCTGTCCGCTGCAGCATCTGCATCCCCGGGTGTTGCTGGGCATGGAGCTGCGTTTGGCCAAGACCGGCAGGCCCGTTGTACTCGCCCCCCCCGTTAGACGAGATGCTGGGTCGGTGGCCGTTGTACTGCTGCGTCATGTCATAGGCACCCATTTGCTGGCCAAGGTTGGCAAACGCAGCCGCCCGTTGAGCTTGGTGGCCTGCGTGATGGCCCATGATGGGTGGCGGGTGTGGCTGCCACGGCATGGCGTTAGGACTCTCGGGCGTGGGGGGCGCGCTCTCACTTCCGCCGTCGGAGTCGGACCCCGTGGAATGATAGCCTCGTTGGTGTGTTCGCTTGTAGTGCTTGACCATCGTGGTTTTACGACAGAAGCTGTTCGAGAGGCGGTGTGCCGCGGTTAGTGCCAGGCTTGAGCTTCAGTAGAGCAAGTGCATGAACGTACCTCTTGGAGCATCCATGGTGATTGCACATGTAGGGGCGCTTCCCTGTGTGAATCCGGCGATGCCTCGCCAGGCTGGAGGACTAGTGTTGAAGTCAGCAACTGAAAGTCTGGGAAGTAGGGAGGTTGTTCCAAAGGCAAGGCCGTACATCTGAGAATTGCTTCCCACATCCTTCGTGGTGGCAGTGGTGCGGCTTTTCACCAGTGTGGGTGCGGGTATGGACAGTCAAGGCACTCCTCTGGATGAAGCTCTTTCCGCATGCCTCGAAAGTGCACTTATACGGTCGCTCGTTGGTGTGTATCCGGTAATGTCTTTGCAAATCAGACTTTCGGTTGAAGCCCTAGCAGGTGATGGGTCAGCTCACTAGCTGCGTCACGGTGGCGGATTGCCTCGATGGGACGAAAATACGCACTTTGGAACAGCCGTCCCAGTCGCACTGAAAGGCGCGGGCAGCGGTCGGTTCGTTGTCGAGTATTTCCATAACTTCCATTCTGTTATGGTTTGTGGGCGAGTTGACCTTGTTAAGTTTCCTCGCGCACGAGGGCGGCTCGAGGGCGGCTTGAGACCACCTTCTTATTTAATAACAACAGTCTCGCTAGTTCGCCTTTGGAGAGCGCGGGGCGTGTGGGGATAGAGCTTGAAAGGCTGGCGAGCTGGTGAGCTGGCGAAGCAGGGGGGACCAAGCGGCGATATTCGCCTCAGTATACGGCGAACGACCGTTTACCCCGGCGAACTTGGACAGGGCCGTGAGCTTCGCCAGTCCGTGGGGGAAAAACCGTTCGTGAGCAGACAATACCCTGGTTCGGAGGGCATGCCCGAGCGTAATCTTTTTTAATGCGACCAGATTATCAAGGTTGCCGGTGTCGTTCCTCTGAAGCGCCGGGGGAAACCAATCTTGGCTCGAAACTGAAGTCGAAGGATGGGCGCGAGGGCCTCTTTTATGTGTGCAAAGTCTTCCGACGTCAGCAAAATCGAGATGTCGAAAGCAACCCGACACACGGCGACGTATTTGGTGTGTTGTGGGTAAAGGGGTCCGAAAAAAGTATGTCCTATTGATTATGGATACCGTTATCACCAGCAATCAGCGTGGATGAACTGTACTGGCGCGTATAAACAAAAGTGACAAAACACGAGGCTGTTCGCGACGAATAGTGACGAAAAGGTGGGCGGGAGTCCCGGTCTTAAGGATTCAGACGAGGTGATGCTCAAAGACTGACAGGGAACTTGGGACCACGAGCCTTGACCGGGATGGGGTGAGACTAGAATGACGGCAACGGAAGCAAGGGCACGGCCAAGGGCCGAGCCAGAAGATGCAAGCAAGTCACTTCGTACCTTCTGTGGCCCCGGCGTCGCGCTAGTGCTGCAGGAGTCGAGGTCGCGGGGCTAAATTTTTTAGTCCGGAGGGCTGGAAGTCCAGACGTCGAGTCCGGGCGTTTCAGACGGGGGGTGTGCCACGAGCGGGACGCACACCCTCCACTCCGCAGATCCTCGACGCGAGGGGTTTGCTTTGAACTCTGCTGCCCGTGCCTCGACGCAGTTCGTTGCAAGTGCCCGGGAGGGAAAGAGGGGGTAGGGATTTGCACGTCCCTCGACAAGGACACACCGTCGTTGATTGCCGAACGAGATGGCGAGAAGGGGTGCAAAAAGCCGGCTTGAAGTTCGTCAACAAGGCGTGTGCGTTTCTCCAACTTTCGGAGCTTTCCTTCGTTCGTCGGTTGGCTTCAAGTGGGATGGATGTCGCGGCCCGCCCAGGGCTTTGCGCTGATACCTTCTGCCAGTCCAAGAAGGAAGGAACGAGAAAGGGCAACCTCGTGCAGACTGGGCTTGGACCTGCCAACAATCATGAACTGCCGGGTTCCTGCAGTTGCAGTCGAACCCAAGCAGTAAAGGATGACCTTGATTCCGGTCGGAACTTGGAAGGCCTAGCCGTTGCTTCTTGCGGAAGCAGAGAACCCGATATTGGCCGAGACAGCGGGGAGAAGCTGGTGGTCAACGTTCTCGGCCCGGTGCTGTGGCGAATGGCTCCTGGATATCGAGGCTCACGGAAGACCAACAACACCTTCACGTCTTAAGTGCAAGCGTTGGATCAAACGAAGAGCGGAGGAGAAGGGGCGGTTGCGATCCCGCCCACCCGCCGATATGATCGAGCGACCACGGCGAACCGGACAACGCCAATGATGGTTGTCGCTTGCTGTTTCTCGTGGGCGCAGGGATATGAGAACCCTGCGACTCCAATGAAGCTACCGAGTACACAGTACTAGATGGACGAAGCGGCACAGCGCAACTTCGGTGTCGTGATCCTCGCTCGGCTAGTCGCCAGGTGCGGTGTGGAGAAGAGGGAAGAGACTGATACGGGATGCGGCAATGGAACCAGGTGAATCGAGTTGCAGATGATGCGGTGCGGTCTGGGCTCCCGTTTTGCAGGCTGTGGTGTTCTCCTACAAGTATTGCAACCTTGGGTGGATCGCGGCGGTGGGCAAAGAACGAGGTGCCCCGAGCACACTCCTAGTAAGTTTGTTGAGAGTAACTCTCCTTCCAAACCAGTGTTGTTGTCAATGACTATCTACCGGGGGCTTCCTCGAGCTGCGGTGGTGGCTCTGTGTTCTGAGATGATGTCCTCTTTGGGGCTGAGCGGCTGACCTCGTAGAGCAACACCGGCGCAAAAGAAGGTACTTATATTGGATTTAAGAAGTTGAACCTTGTTCTCGCTGGAAAGCTTTTGTGCCTGGGCACGTCGTAGGAAGACGGGGAGTAGGGAGGCGAATTATGCGGGAGTCACACGATTCCAGCGTCCCTGTATGTTCCTCGTCTGAGTGTAGGATCTCAGCCGCGCTAGGTGCTCACGAGGGCGACCAGCGTTGGTAGACTACGTAGTTTTGCAAACTAATCTTCGGCAACAAGTGTCCTGCTCGAAAAGGTAAGGCGCTGCTTTAAGCCGCAACAGTATGGGAGAACGTTGTGTTGAGAATTATTCTTTGAAGAAGCACGTCCACGTTGCGCTGTAACATATTGCAGGCAATCAACTGGCCGTGGTGAACTAGTTAGTGGTCTGGAGGTGTAGAATCTATCAACGAGGCCGCTCGACTCGGCGGACTGGGGGGAGTGTGAACACCCACCCCCCCTCCACCGGCCCCGTCTTTTTCTCTTTTCTCTATTTTCTCATTTTATCCGAGCCTTTTCTCGAAACAGCAACCTACCAGCAGCCATGATCGGCAAAAAGACAGCCAGGAACATGCGGAAGGAAACGGTTACCATTCCCTGCAGCCCCAAAGATGCAGCTAACGAGTTCCTTTGAAAATTGTCTGTTCAGTACTGAACCGTAGAATTAAGAGTTTCGGCCTGCTCTCGAACACTTCACCTCCACTCGATCTCCTCGTCACGGGGTCACTTGAGCCGTAGGAGTTCGGGAAGGACATAAACGTTTCTTGGCTTGGCATAACACAGAGGGAATATAACTTCCCTTCCCGCTCCAGGGGCAAGCTCAAAACGCGGTGTTTTTGGATGAATTGGGGAACGGGAACGGGACGGCTTGCCGGCGGCGGGCGATGGCTAGCTGATGTGGGTGGTGAGGAAAGGAGACATACCGCACTGGGACGAGCGGGAAAGAGCACAACCCTAGAAATCCCAGAAGGGGAGGGATTTGGGCTAGGTCGTCCCTTCCACAGGACACGCAGCTCAGGCAAGAAAGAGCAACCCAGAAAGCCATTGCCGTTGTTCAACGCCGGGCAAATGCGAGCGAGACATGCGGGACGCAACACCCTCTCCTGTGTCCCTGTCTCAATTCCCTTCCTCCCAAAAGGCTGCTCAGTCGATGGGCCGATGCCCGATGGGCAACTGCTTCATCAGGGGGGGTTGCTCTTTCCCCCTCAGTCGGGTGGGACCCCCATCGAAATCTGGTTGTGTCCTCCTCCCTTTGCGGCCAAACTGCTGCCGCACGGACTTGAGATGGCACTTGCACGCAGGGCCCCACCTGCGATATCCCAGCTTGCCAGGTACCGACCGGGGTCCCGAAGAGGACATCCAACCCCTGCTTGGACAGGCCGCAGCCCATCCGGCCTCGAGACGACCCTCGAAGACAAGGGGTCCCAGACCGGCCGTCCGGGGTGTGCCGCTGGTGAGCCTGGGGTGGGCGTTCCCCGCGAGATGGGAAGCGAGCTGCTGCCCAGGCGAGAGCTCTGCGGGCAAGGCCGTGAAGCCAAAGCCGAGCAACCTATGGAAAGATCGGAGGCTGCGAGACAACGGCCCGTGGTGCTGGGAAAGAAAAGAAAAATAGGTGAAATGAGAACTAAAATAGGCCACGGCGCAAACCCCAACGGCCGAGCCGCAACCTAAAAGCCACGCATGGCCGGAGAGTGTTAGCCGAAACCCATCGATCGAAAGACAAATTCCGGTGGAAAGTGGATCTTGATAACAGCATGAGGTAGGAGCGGAAAGGAAGCCACCGTCTCATGAGTAATGAGTTCGGTCGCACCTTCCCGGCGCCATCGGTAGGCTCTTTCCGGTGGATCAAGGCGTTCACGTCGTCACACTAATTAATCTCTTCATTCTGGCTGGGTGGGTGCGTTTCCCGTTCCACTTCCATGGAGGCCCTCTAGTGCTATTAGTTGATACCGTCGCAGACGAGAGATCGCGCCTTGGTGAGTGATATTACGCGCATGAAGAGATCGATGCGGCGGCCGATAGCTCCATTTCTCTGTGTTCCAGTTGTGAAGGCAATCGAACACCCTGCAGCGGTCCAGCATGGCCCAGCATCCACTAACAATACGAAGACAAGAAAAAGGGGAATGGCTGCGGTGATGGTGCAACATACGCAGCAATCGCAGCCAACCCTTGACTCCCATTTCTCGGGCTGAGTCCTCATTCTAAGGTGCGGTACCCGGAGCCATCATCCAATTGCCGGCGCCAGTAGGGATTGAAAAAAAAGAGCAGAAGGCAGCATCATTCAGCTGCGATGAGATCGATGCGAGTGTGTGTGTTTCCGATGCTTGGGATACACAATGTCTCATACCTCGTTCCGCCGGCTTGGTCGCCGGCAGCTATCCGAATCAAGAAAGACCCTGTTGATGTTGTGGCGTCGAGAGAAACTAACTCTCCGAAAACAACGAAGCCGTCAGCCACCACATCGAACAGGAGTTTTGGACGTATGGGCAACGAGCTGCATCATGCCAGGGCGCGTTCCGAAGCGGCCTGATGGATGCTGGCTTTAGCCTGACCCTTGTTGTTGACTGGATTCTTTGTTGTTCTCCAACCCCAAGGGATAATGCTTGGATACTTTTACCCCGCTGCTGCGGGAGGCCGATGACCCGCCACCGGCTTGCGGAAGAAGAAACAATTCCATTCTGGCGTTGAGAGAGGGAGGGCAGGGCACAAGACAAGAAGCCTTGAGGGGCGGGAGAGGAATGACAAGAGCCAGCCCTTATGGACAAAAAAGCCGGTGGGGGGCGGGCTCTTACCCGGTGCTTTGACGCGCCCCAAAGGTTTTTCTTGTAGCACGATCGCCGTCCAAGTCAAGAGTAGCAGCAGCAGGGGTTATTCCGTTTCCGCTTCCCGTACCGAGCCGCTTCACCCGGTTGACCTCACGCATGGAGGTCAGAAATTTCTGCCGGAAAGAGCCATTGTTGTTTTACCAGCTTATACCGATCGTCATATTTTATCTTCTATTTCACACTACACTAGTCGCAAGGCCACGAGGCGGGTGTCGATATCAGCCACAACAACCCTTCCGTACAGCCACCACCACCACCGACGGCGAGAGGCGTTCCTAATCACGTAACTAACTCAAAAAGGCTGAGATGTTTTTATTCAAATCACGACACCTCCAGGCGGGCTGTTGCCGTTAACCGTTCTCATGCCTTCTCCGGCACACTACACTAGTGTTGGGGAAATGGATGAAATGTGCTGAATGGCAATGATTACACAGCGACGGGTCAGCACACAGCCAGCGTTGGAAGTCCCTCACGGCACTTTGGCGGACTCATCAACAAAACGGGCAGAGACTGCGAGGTGACAAGAAACCAATCTCGACTGAGTGGGCCGGTAAACATCTCACCAATGGCAGTCGACGGCTCTGACAAGCATCTCTGAATTGCCTGCCGCCGTCTGATTTGAACAAGCCAAGCTCCTCGCTTCAAAGGATTGAATGCCGTAACGGATATGAAGGTATCGCATACTTCTTCTGCAGCGATCAACAGGGTCTTTTCTCTGCTTGAACATGAAAATTTTCCTTGGCTGCTGCACATTCGAGTGGCCCCGAGCCCTGGGGTCGTGCAGACGTCATGAAGTGGAGATTTTTCGGAGAAATATCGAGCGAACGACTGCATTTGAGACAACAGAAGAAATATTCAGCAAAACGTTGCACAGAAAATAAGAAACCTTTCCTTCGGAAGCCGCATCCAAAAAGATGTGTCTCGCTGGCGATTCGGGTTCCGGGTAGCGAACGGTTCTGGGAGTGGCCAGGAGCTTCAACCCGGAACCGCGACGAGCGGTCAATGCCGGCCTGGCTGTTTGCTTGGTTCGGAATGAAACAACTGAAGCCACAGATGCCCATGATCCGCCATTTTCTTTGCCTGATCAGCCCGTCTTGCTGCAGATGCCAGGGATTCCCCAGATTCGAGTCCTTGGGAGGAGCAGCGAGGGTTGGGAAGGGTATTTGCGGCGGACCTCAACAGCGGAAGTGCGTGTTCCCTCCCGTCTCTGCTCACCCGTCCGCATGCCCCCTCGACCAACTCTCGTTGAGCAAACTGGCACCACTGAGAGAGACTCTTTCTGTCCTCCTTTTCGGCCATGGGTTGACAGATGCGACGAGGAAGGTTGCGTTACCAGGACGCCGAGGCGGGTGGTTCCTCCAATGCTATTGTGGCGCTGTTGAGACCGCGGGGTGGCTGGATGAAGATTTGCATGAAAAGTCTGGGGTAAATCTCATTCCCATTGGAAGCATCTCAACCCTGGGATGCGGGACGGCTCGGCTTGTCGAAGGGACCGCAGCGTCAGCAGGCGCACCGGGTCGGCCGCAATGTGAGTTGCTCGCGGTACCAACCGTACTATGCTGGGAGAACGTGGGCGAATACTAACGAAAGGGGCGTGCGCCGCACTCAACCAGGCTCGTCAGGCTCGACCCAAGCCTTGCTCAGCCGAGCCAGTTGTTGTGCGCGGTCTGGAACCGTCGTGACATTGGGCTGGTCCTCTCCCTAACTTTGGTTGCCTGTAAGTGAGGTAGGAGTCACCTGGCCAAGTGTGCTGCTGCTCGCTGCGGATGGGGAAGCGCAAGAACTGCATTCCAGCCGCTTAAGCATCGAGAACCTTGGCCGTTGAAGGTTGCAAAATCTGGGGTGCGTGCCGGACGGGATCGAGCCCATGCCGAGATGTTCATTGCTGCGATCCAAAAAGGGCCATGAGAGGCCTGAAAACTCGCGTGTGGCAAACCTAAATGCGAACACGGCTCGTAGTACATGCGAACCAGAGTTGGAGAAGGCCGTGGTGTTCGGGACAAGCTGTCCCCTATTCGGACCCTCCACCGCGCAGTTCAAGCGTCCTCCTCCATGCCGCGCAATCGATAAGATTTTCTCACGGCTACGGTAGCTTTGAAACGATAAGTGCGGCTAAACGTGCCTCTGAATCTGAGCTTCCCATGACGATAACTACAATGTCCTATGTTGTGCAGATCAATCGGTGGAGAGCTCCGGCAGTTCAGCGCTTCGAGAGCATTCGAGCCGATCCACAGGAGCTGCGGAAAGAAGGAACCAGCATTCGAGATCGGAAAAAACTCCGCCAAGATCCCACGCATGTCCGTGCGCAACCACGAGGGGCCCGACGGGAGGTTCTCCCGCCATGCTCAACAAAGGCAGGCCCAAAAATACCCCGCTTCCCAGATTTCAACACCAACTCAGACTCTCAGAGTATCAACTCGTCAACTCCTCTCAACCTCTCGCACCTCAATCTTGACCAGCTGCCAGCAGGGGCGAAGATGTGCCCAGAAAACGCCACTTCAGCAACTAGGACTGCATGCGACAGCTCCGGTACTACGTTTCCGCCCGTGCAGCGCGGGGCAGCGCGGGAAAATCAAGCAAAGGGACAGCCAGTTCGACGTCGCTGCCGCTCTTGCAGCTAGGTAGGTTGCCCAGGAACGAACACTTGGCTCGAAGAGGGCGACCCCAATGTCTCTTTTGGGCATCGTAGGTCACAATGGTGGTTGCACAACCGACTACCTCGTGGTCCTCCCCCGCGGGGGACTGCAGTCAAGGGCCGTCGCAGGACGGGAAGGGTCTGACGCGGGGTCGCACGCTTGACTGGATAAGGGTAGGAGTGTCAACTCATTTAGTGTCCTTCAGATTTCCAATACCTGACACATTCACAACCCCGACTCGTCCACTCTACACTGATTATGTTCTAGCCCAAGGACTCAGAATGCCGTTGGTGATCATTTGCGGCAGCTGCAGACCAAGCCCCTCGCCAACGTCCGCAATACCCTAGCACTACCGGCGCTTTGATGGCACCTTATTCATCCCGTCATCAAGCATATGCACCAGGGGCTGGAACCCATGAATTCCGATGCATAGCTTTCGACGAATTGACAAATTGACAAAGAAAATGGATTCGCGCACCGGATGTGACGAGATATCAAAACCACCCAGCAGTGTAAGCCAGGCCGTCCCGACATGTGCATCCTCCCCTCGACACATTTCGATCCCGTTAAGCTCCAAAGAATGAGCCAATCGATAGCGTCCGTATTAAATGGTGGTGCGGCCGATCCGGGACGCGAACCCTTAAGCGGGCCGTTTCTCATTCCACTTCCAACTCGCGGCGACGCTTCGCTTGCGCTCCTGCGTATCGGCAGCATGGCCAAAAGCAATATGAAGCCAATGGATGGGATTCATCGCTTGCCGCTTCCCCTAGGTTTTCATGTAACCACTGAGGCTTGATGGGGGTAGATCTCGGAATCTAGGTATGTACCGTCCAGTTTCATGTTATCTGATCCTGACTTGTCAGCGACCTTGTGCCGTGCTGCGTCTTCATCTGGGTGCCTTCATTTGTCCTCCTCGATGAGTATCAATTCCCAAAATACCTAGCGCCGTGGCGTTACTTTTGCGGGGGGTTCCGATTTACCCAACCATTCTTGGTCTATCCTAACAATGTCCCCTACTCGATAAAGAGTGGAAAGAGGAGAGAGATGCTTCTCCTTTCGTTCATTATCGTCTCCTCATGACCAGCCCCGCCCATGACCAGCCCAGAGCCCACTGTTGCAGGGATAAAACGTGGTCCACGTGGGAAGTTATTCTTTCGCAAATCGGAATTCTTCAGGATCTTGTCCCGGCTGTCTCGCCAGCCAATGAACTGCGGGAATCCGCATCACTTGATCTGAAACGAGGTCGAAACAGAAACATTTTCACCCACCTTTTCCCCTCCCCCTCTTCACGAAGACGGTCAGTCTTCAATAACAACAACAGTCCGAGCGTCTACATCATTATATCCTGCCCGGTAGCTGCAAATGGCAGCTTCTACCATATGGTTTAGTTACATTGAGTTGGTCAATTGCTTTTCTTCTCTTCGAGACACCTCTGGGTTCCCGTAACGGTCTTTGAACCGATCCCGCGACGATCCGGTAGGAAATTGTGGAGCACCCAATATTTTCAGCAAGGGGGTGCGGGACGGCGGACACAGACCAGCCGTTCACGGCCCCCACTCCGACAGCCAACGGACGCCGAACCGCTTTCACCGCACACGCCATTATTCCATGACAACACTATACAGGTACAATCGAGAGAGGAAAGCTTTGTTGTGGCTATTCGCCGAATGAAGGGGAATTTAGTTTCTTGTGTTTAACTGGGTACCCGACCGTTACGGCTCCTCATACCTGCTCACCGGCCTTGGGCAGACCCCGCAAATCACAACCAGGCTGTCCCGCCCTCCACCGGTACCGTACCCACCTGACATGGCCATTCGTCAGCAAAACACCACCCAGCAGCATTTCAGATCGCTTGGGCATGATCTGACTTCCGCAACCTGGTCAACAACAAGCGATGGTCTCGACCAAGACCCTTGCAAAGGATTGATGTCCGCCCAACGAAATTCCGTCAGCCATGAGGAAATGGGTCCTCTTCGGAACTCGGAATCCAGCCGAGCGAGGTTGAACGCACAGACATCTCGACCGTTTGCGCGGCCGCCTGTGGCTTGTGATTCGTGGGATGTTTCTTGATTCGGAAATGTCGCCGAGTGGTCTGCTGCAAGCCTCATGCCCCCGATATTGCAAAAGGCACCAAACTCTGCTGTGCCGAAAGAGGGTACCAAAGACTACTATGTAGACATCCCATCTCGCGACGAGGTTCCCGCGAAACGAACCCAGTTGCAGTACCCATGAGCCCCTTCTTACACGGGAAGTCATCCCCATGCGCGAAATACAACATTCCTCCCGGAGTTCGGCTCGTCAACCGACGGCGGCAGGCAAGAAAAGAGATAATCCCGGAGCCCTTACCGAGCGCCGCACCGTACGGGATCAGCGTCGTCTGCCGCTCCGGGCAAGGTTGGATTATGGAGTTCTAGCATTAAGTTAGTTATTCGCAAACACCCCATTCTCAACAGTTGATTCCGTAACTGGAGGCTGTTGTTTGATGTTGGTAGTCGTCAGCCTCGCCTGCGCTACCGACTCCTCCTCCCAGACATCGTGAGTTTCATGGCAAAATTTCCGACTTCCGCGGCAGTGCAGCATCGATCGGAAGTCCTCACGGAGAAAAGGGAGTGGGGTGTGCATGTGGGTGGCCCCGATCCCAAATCTTCCGACTTGCGGCCGACGATTTGGACCGTTGAACTCTCACGGAAACGGGTTAGTGACGGCACTAGTTCCATCCTCCAAAAAATCAACGCTAAATAGATGAAATAGTCGGTGTATTGTAGGCCCGGCTGAGTTCCCCTCAAGTCATAACGCACGGCGCAAGTCGTTGCCGTTAACAAACAAACAACCGGCCCATGTCTCCCGTGCCAGGTCCCTGGTGACAAGAGAGTGGGGATGAGGGGTTGACGAAGTGGGGCGGTAGACTAAAACACCACGAACTGCAGTGGCCCAAGCTTGCAGGAGCCCTATGATGGCTTGCTTGCCGAACATGAACTTCCAGTTTCTGCATGAGAAACGTGGCGGAGAGTGCTTACTCGAGGCCCGTAAGGCCACCTAGTGACAACGTACCACGCGTTGGAGCTCATTGAGTCCCTAGGACAAAGAGATGAGGGGCCATAGAGACTCAACTCTCAACACCCAGCCAAAGATTGAAACAGCGAGCCCTTGATTTAGTTCACCCTTTCCCTCCCGGGGCGGAAATTGCGGCTCATGGATACCGCCTTCCCCGTCTCAATGTGGCGTTCCGTGTCTTCCGAAAACCCTTTGACATATCATGCAGATTGTGAAAAACGTGGAAGGAGCAATGCAGCTCTTTCCCCCCATTCTAGAGAGATGATCTCACCCCAAATGGAAGACCCGATACGTCGTCGTTCGGGAGGAGAGACCGGTGAGAGCCACAAGTGAGCAATGCAGGAACGGCCAAGACGCCAGTTGCCCCGCCCCTGCACGCCATGTTAGTCCAAAATTTAGAAGCATTCCAACCTGAGAGGTGCGTCTCCCACTTTTGGACCCCCCCCCTCACTACCTCGCCTCTTGTTCACACCAGGCCTGTTCTAACGCAACCTAGCCGACTCGGAGTTGACTCCTTGAACTCATCTCATCCCCACATCCGGTCAACCACCGACTGCCGGCCTTGATGCCGGCCGGCGTCATCCCCAACGAACCACATGGTCACTTCGAGTTTGTTACCTCCTTCCAAAGTACAGGATCATCTTCTTGGGTGTCCGCATCACGCCGCTGAGACGGATAGCCCGGGATGCATGGGCCCCTGGGCTACCGAATAGGCGATTTTTCTACACTGTCCGCCCCTCACTCCGAGCACTCTTCGACAACCTCCTGACGCTATCCCGTTCGAGGGTTGGGGTTTCGGAGACCCTGGGGGCACTGGGCTTCGCCAGCCTTATGGGAACTTCTGATGAGGTCCTCGACCTCACTATGAAGCTTAAAGTATACCGTTACGATTCTGTCGGGGAATCAAACCTAGATCTAACGATTAAGGAAGGCGGGAAGTAGAAAGGATGTAGTGCCCGTCAAACCTCCAGGACCCTGGTGGAAGACTTTACTTCCACAGAAGGGATTCTGGTGGGTCTTGTGGCATTACCATTCGTCTTCGAGAACAAGAAACTCAATCCGGCCACATCCCAAGGAGGATTGTCTAGGGTCAGTGCGAGAGCGACCGCGTGATGTGGAATGCCCCCTTTACTCTCCCCAATCTGTCACACCTCTTCAGAGGCGTAATCGATACGATGCAGCGTTATCAGCCGCCACTTTCTTCGGGAAATCCAATTGACACGAATGATTAGAGAATTGAAAAACCTTTTAGAGAATAGTGCGGTCACAAAGCACACGGGAGAGGGGACCCCTCAGACCGAGAGACCCAGCGTCCGTTCCCCTGCAGCGGTTCGCTGCGATCAGACTCGATGTTGTACACGCAAGCTGGGGGGGGGGGGGGTTCCTACACCTGCCGCTTCCAACAGCTATCTCTGCTCCTTGGTCATCAACGATCAAGGGGAGTTCCCTCTGCCACTTTGTGGTTCCATGTTGTTCCAAGACTCGACCACGCCGAAAGAAGAATATCTCGGCAAGTTCGAAATCGCCGACGGGAGTGCTCGGGCACACTGACCAAAGCGTTCGTTTGAACCCACACGAGAGGCGAAGACTCACGGTAGCGCAACCATTGCCCGCCCGGCTAGCTACATTTGTGAGTGAGACATGAATCAGAGATCGCAGATTCCATGCAGTCGCCCGATGAAGTCGGTGACTCGCAGAAAGATAAGCCAGATGCTGTGTTTATGCTGCATTTGCGAATCCCCTTTCTCTTCCAGGCATGACGTTGTGGAACGGGCGGATGACAAACTACCACTCGTGCGTTTTCCACGGAGGTAGAGTCCACTACACGTACATGTTCATGATAGCCATTTGTTTATTTTCGGTTCCTAGCAGCTCGGTGTGAGAAGGTGGATACGTCTAGAAGCCCGGGAGAGCTGTTGTGCTTGACGTACACTAGGCCCGCTTTACGATGACCAAACGGCATGGTCTTCTGTCAAGACGAGGACGCTCAGCGGGGTTGATCTCCCCAGCATACACCAAATGACGAGAGGCGCGGAGGGGGGCATCCCGCTATTGACTCACTCCCTCGTCTTCTCAGATGACACCACGGCGCTGGCTCGGCGTAAATTTAGCAGTAGGAGATTATCCTCAACTCTTACCTTTCCAAGGCGCCTCTTCCACGGCTGACCGGGTACCCTATAGCCAAGACCCGCGGCGAGAACGCGTAGTCCTTGACGAGGCCGGCTTTGGATTGTAAGAAAGGCGTTAGCCATGGCTGGGGTCCCCGTTCTAAGACTGGCCAAAGGCTGAACCACGAAAGGGCTGACAATCCAGGGGTTTCTCGGCGCAGCGCAATGCAAGGCCGTGACTGGAGTGTTTCGACCACATGCAGCACAGCAAGCTCTCCTACAATGGTAGATTGAACCGATGAGGCTTTTCCGACTGCGGCACATTGCTAGGAGATGCCTACGCAGCTCGGAAATGAAGCGACACTAGCCCGTGAAAGACCGACGGACCCGAATGGAGAGCCCCAGCCTCTCGGCGCGTGGTCAGCCTTGGTGTTTGGGGTGTTAGAACCAACTATTGAGAACGTAGCCCCCCTCGGGGGAGAAAATAACTGGCGAGAGAGTGAGCAAGGAACCCATGGCTCGCAGTCGAACAAAGAACTCACCGAACTTGACATAACAGCCCCAGTTTAGACTACTGAATCCCCACTACGTCGGATTTTCCGGCTTAGTTATCAGCGCCATCGCTCGAAGAATTCTCAAGCTAGAACAGGTGGTCAGCCTTGCCATTGACCACTCAAAGGACGCGAAAAGAAGCCAGCTTCAGGCGCGCATGGGCTCGAGACGGAATGGCGCGCGCGCTCTCGGCTGGCCCTGGGTAAGCTCGCGCCCGAAGGAGGATGTTGCCAGCTCGATGAGCGTGGATCAGTGGCTCAAAACAGTTGTCGACGGCCTAGTTTCGGAGAGAAGATTCTTATCCGACCTAAGACATACATGTTAGCTAAACCGGATCCGTCGAGAATTCCAAAACAGACTTCCGTGGCTTCAGCGCGGGGCTGAGACATTGAATGCATCCTCCTGTGTTGCCACGAGGCTTCGAGAAGGAAAAGAAGGGCAAGAACATGGAGATTTCGTACATCAACAAACTCAAATCGACCGCCACGAACGGTTCCAAAGTTCGGTTTGTGGTGCCTCACCCACGAACATGGCACGTGTTTAAGAGGGGCTGTTCCGAGTCCAACGGAACCTGGAAATTCACCTCCCGCGGCAGGGGTGACAACCCTTTGGATTGGCCAGCTTTGTGTTCGAGGCTCACCGGTCGGACCAGGATCCTTTCCAACATCGCGAATGTCGGATTGAGTGAGATGGGGTTATCCTATCCAAGGAGCCAGGATTGCTTGGGAAGGAAGAAACGTTCGATTGGCGTTTAGGTTCCGAAACGATCGTTCGCCTTCTGCAACTTGCTTCCCGCTAGAAGAGTATGGTCGTCGATCGCGAGGGAAACACTCAACTAGTTACGCAAACGACAAGTCAGCCCTTTCACACTAGGACACGTTAGCTCGAGGTTCTAGAAATTCTCCGGCCGCGCTGACAGAGGCGAGCAGGGAGGGTGTGAGAAAAACGATGAGGGGTCGGATCCTCAATGGATGGAAGGCTGGTTCATCTGACTGACAAATAGTTAGAGGAAAGGATTTCCAGAGCATTGCACTCAGCATTTTGAAGACGCGAGTATCGTTGTTCCAACCCTGTTCCGCTGAACGGGCGGAATGAATGGTGAATTTGGGCTCGCTGGCGGAATGAGAGGCTGTCATAACGAGTTATCAGTCCCCTGCGACGAAAATATTCCGGACGATCGCCAGACACTTCCGCACTCGGCTAGATCCAAAGAGACCGAACGGCAGACCACCACGGGGTTCTTCACAACCGGCACCGGTATCAACACTTCCGGCCCGGTGAACTGAACCTGGATCGGAGCGTCGCTCACCTCTCTGATTCGCTAACGACACCTCCCTTCCGTTCGTGTTCGGCAGCCCTGCTGTGTCGCTGCCACGGAGAGTAAAGGATTGCCCATGACGAATCAGTCACGATTATCCGTACACTAGTGTAGTGTACACTCCTGCTTGTCCACTACCTAGTACACTCTGATGTACCACTAGGACTGCCCGATCTGTGTCTCTTGAGCCACAGAGCCATGGAGGGTGCAGCAACAAACCTCAACGGTCGCGAGGTTGAAATGTCGTATTCATCGTTTCGTAGGACGACCTTGGAAATTCCTCCCTCGACACGATGTGACCTGAAGCCGTCAGTTGCCCCCGGGCTTACTTTTCTTCAACTTTTCTTGCCTGCCAGGATCACCGGACATCGCCAACATGTCTGCTGGTGTGTGTGGTGGATGAATGGCCTGGGGGGGAAGCATCGCGCCAGCCAAAACTCGAAGGATTCTGGACGATCGAATTCCCTTCCCTTCGTCTCCCCCGCCCTCCTCGTCCGGGGTCTCTCGGAGGAACGTCATGATCCTTGAGTGACCTGCAGTGAATGAAGAGCGGATTATTCCAGAAACGGTTAACCTAAGGTTTCCACACACAAGTCATTCAGGCACACGGCCAATGATAGTGGCTAGCTTGGTGAAGCGGGGCATGCAAGCCATGTTCGAGAACCATGGAACAATGAGCTTCGGGGCTCGCCTAGCGGCTTGGCGCTGTCAAGCAACGATGCCAAGGCTACGTGAGGAGTTCATCTCCTGCGGTGTCAAGAAAAGTTGATTGGAAGATCGGTGGTGCTGTGGAGCCGGTCAAGATCGTGTGAGGATGGGGAAATGGAGATGGGACCAGGGGGAAACAGGGATGAGGAGGTGTGGCGTCCGCTTGAGAGCGTTGGCAAAGGGGTGTTGATCCAGCCGCTTTTCTGGGTTTGGGTTTCTGAAGAAATGTCTCGGGGATCCTCAACGCCATCGATAATTCAAGCGATCCGATTCCATGGCACAGGGACCACAGAATTCAGAATCCCCAGCATCGGGATACACCTACACGTGTAGTCGCGAGTCGAAATTATCTTGGTTCAAGGCCGGCACTGTCGTCAGCAGGATGCCACACGATGCTGCAACTGCGCAGGCACTCGGAAATGGAAAAGGCAGGGGTTAAGGACCAGGTGATGTCCAACAGGCTATGCTTTCATCGGCCGACGTTCGTACCATGCAGCCAGCCAACGGACCAGTGTCTTGGTTTAATGGGTTTGCATATCTGCCCCTCAATTGACCTGGCAGGCACACCCCCTCTCCCCTCACACCCGGGTAGAATGGGGGGGAAGTGCATGAAGGCATGAAGACAGACTTTGCCGAAAGAAGGCCAGACGGAAGCACGCTAGTCTGCACAGGGCGGATGAGACGACTACTAGGAGGAAGCTGAGTTCGATGATGAAAGCGCGATCCCATCCACCAACAGCGGTTCCCAGTAATCACTGCGAGGCCCGAAGGACGCTGGACAAATTACATAATAGTCCACCGAAGCCTCATCGACCTTCAAGGTCTGCACTATGTACACTAAACCTTGATATATTCTCCACAGTACTATTGAGTGCTACACTGTATGGTACGTCGAAACCAAAAGCAATTGGGGAGGAATTATCTGTGGCGTTACTGGGAATCGCGGGAACAAGCGAGCCAGCGATTTCTATTTTCTCACACAGCTGGGCGTCCCTCCCCCTCACATCCTCTCTCCTGTGGCTCGAGAAAGAGCATTGGACGGACCGGCCCGGGAAGCGAGGGGAACCGGTGCGGCACAGTCACTGTCTTTTTTGTGAGCGTGTTGCGTGGGAGCCCTAGTGGGTGTGGCACTGTGGCAGGCACTGGCTGGACTGGAAGGGCAGGGCATGCCGAATCCGGTTCGGGGTGGCTGTTGCGGACTGGATACTTCCCTTTCCGGTGTGGGCGCCGTGTTGGGACCATCCTGACGTCTCAGGGGTTAATTGATTTCGCCTTGGTGGACAACTCGGCGTTCAGGATCAGGTTGACCAAGATAGAAGAGGCGGGTCATCTCTCCGTAGTGGGTTTCTGCTGGCGTTGGATCAACGCCTTGCCCACAAAGGCTTGCCCCGACGACGTGGCGACGGAGGCACAAACATCGTCATCCATGCAGAACATACATCTGTGGTCCTGTTGGGAAAGACGAGTTCCTGGCTGTCGTCCGGACCTGGCGTTGGGGCCGGTTCTATTACCCGATGGGGAGGGCTAGGGACAGGAGGCTCCTGACTTGGCTTCCTGATACAACACCGACAAGGAAAAGCCGAGAGTTGGGAAGAGGGGGTGAAACTCGTGTGATGCTGCTGGTTGTCGGGCATGTATGTATCTGCTGCAGCAGCTCACTTCCTCAACAGCCGCGGGGTGGAGGGGTGTGCAGCTGCAAAGTCGAAGCGTCTGCAAGCGTTGCTCCTAGCTCGTAACGAAGGCACGGGGGTGTGTGGTAGAGGGAAGGGTCTTGTCGAGCGTTTCAGGAAAGGATTTGATTTTTTTAGGTGATGAAGGTGGGGTTACAAACGACACACCACGACACCGCAATCGCGAGCCACAGCCAAGCACCCACTTGCAATTGATGATTGTCTTCTTGTTCAACTTGCAGAGGCAGTTGCAGGAAAGGAGTCTAGGGCGGGGGACGGAGAAAGGAAATGGGTGGCTGGAACAGGGAAAACCTCATGCTTTCGGCTACCCAACAACTGCAGATCAGGGATCAGAGTGACCACTACGCTGCGGTCAACTGAGGCGATGGTGGGGTTAATGGTGGTCGGGGTCTTGCAGCATATTTGACACTCCAGAGCGAACTCGGACAAGGCTGAGCTCCGGCGTACGTCTCGGAGCGATAACTACCCGGCCAGAGCATTGAATTACCGCAGAACCACCATCATCAGAGACATCCTGAGAAACACCACGCGAGGGAGGAACGCCACGAGGTTGCCAACGGCTTTGACACATGTCTCTAGTTTGATGGGCATGAAAGTCCTGAGAACCACGAATATCCGAGACAAATTCGCAAGCACGCCGTGAACGCCCACAACGCCTCCTCCCCTTTCCAACGCTGCGGACAGATGTCGACCTGTCCGCAGTTCACCAGTTAGTTCACCCGCCCCAACAACAAGCCCCGTGGCGTTAATACATACTTCCGGGGCATGAAGCCAACAGCAACACCTTCTGTGTTCGAATGAGCTGGCGGGATGAGGCGGATCCGCATGCATATGCACATTTCAGTCACCCACGTCGGTATCCGCCGCTCCCCACGCCTCCTTGGTGGCGTTGTTGCATCGTGATGTGAGACATTCTGTAGCACGAGGATAGGGTGGGCACTACATAGTAGTGTAGTTAGAGCCTGCTGCTCGCAAACTTACCCTCACAAGAACACTACACCCCGCGCAAGCCCATACTAACGTTATGTAAGTGGATACTGTCACCAATGTCATCGCCGACTCGAAAAAATTGTCCGATCCGAGACAGCATCACACCGCTGTGCTGCTCCGCCGGGCGTCTTCTTCGAGGTGGATATCGGCTCGAACTCACCAATCTGGGACGTCAAATGGGTTGATGCAGCGAGGGATAGAGAGAGAGAGATGCTAATAATTATTGCAGATCCCCCATCACGAACCCGAACATCCCTCCTCGCCGTTGTTGTCAGGTCAAGAAAGCGGATTCATCACTGCAATGCACGGAGAATTCCGCTGAAAGAGGCATGCGAGTGGTGCTGGCGGATTACCTTTTCAGGGTTTGTCGAGGTCTGCTGTGGCCCGTTGTGGCCTCAGAGGATCCTTATAGGGCAGCCCCAGGCGGGTCTCAGCACTCCCAACCCAACGTTACTGGGGTTCCCTGGGGTTTCTGGGGCCCCAACTACCGGTCGATCTACCGCCAGCACTCGTTAGCTCCCGCCTGCGCAGCGCATCACAGAACACACCTATCGTTTCCCCCCGCCGTTCCCTTTCGTCCAACTTCCATTCTTGTCACGACTTTTCCTTTTTTTGCATCTCCGTTGAAGCTCCGGGACTGACCCCCCCTCCCTGTTCCATTGGCCTCTTCCGTCAACAAATTTTATCTCTCTTGCGTGTTAGCGTCGGTGTTGGCCGCTTTGCGCCTTTTGAGGCTAGATCGAAGAGGTGAATTTAACGCATGGAGTCAGCTGGAGTGCATGGAGATTCGAGGTGGAGTCTCCTCGAAGGACATGGCTCCATGGACGGGATGGGTGATCTTTCTTCTCGGAGAAGACTTCCCATTTGAGAGGAGCTGATCAAGTCAAACTCTAAAAATTGCGAAGATCACCAAATTTTCCGACGCATGGTGCCTGTGGTCAATTTCGTCGTTTTGTTTCCCGTTGTGCGAGTGCACATGCCGGTGGGACCAGCGTCTCAATGAGCCAGCTGATTCTTGTCAACTGTAGTACAGTGTAGTTTGGTTAGCTTGTCTTGTCGTGTCCGGCTCCCAGTGGTCTGGCGCCATGATCCCCATTCCCGCACGCTAGCTACCCTTAAAGTTGGGGTTAGTGGCTGGGGTTGTTGTCTCACTCAGGCTGGTCCTAACGAAGAAGAGGAGCGGGACGATTACAAGGAGCTTCCAGAACAAAACAAGAAGTTTGCCCCGAGGAGGCTTGAGACAAAGTGAGGGAAAGATACCGGAAGGGAAACCTGGGATGAGGGCAAGTTGTTGTGTTGCGATTTGTCCGAGACGGCCGTCCATGTGTCTGGCGCGTGTCAATGTCAATTTGTGCATTGTCAATGCGTCACTGGGATGGCTGGTCTGTCGGTGGGTTTGTCGATGTTGTTGATGTTAGAGCACGGGGGGTGTCTATCCAAGCGGATAGCTTTCTGTCTCATCTTCTCTCCCTCTCTCCGCTAACGCTTGTTCCTGAATGTCGGCGTGATTTGATGCGAGACGTCGGGGTTGAGATGGAAACATCAACAAGCATGGCATGGACGGCGCATGGTTTGGTGTGGACGTGGACTCGGGTAGTGCGAGGCCCGTGGACGTGGTGGGTATGGGGATGAACATGGTGTAAGGGTGAAGATGGGAGATGGCGGGAGAAATCGAGGTGCCGTGACGGGGGTGTACGCTTACACGCTTGATGTTTGGTCAAGTGCACGATCTCAAATCACGAAACCACCCGACACAACACAACATCGTATCGGCGTGCGCAACGACGGCAGGACCCTGATCGACGGACGCGCCCCCATCTCCATGCCAGCGGGGCGCACGGCACTTGGTGTCGCAGTGGAGCGGTGTCGTGGTGATCGTGATGCCGGCATATAGCTAGCTGGATGGGTGGAGAGCCTCATCCTCGGCGTGGGTGTAACCGGGTTGCGGTGTGGGGAGAGGTTGTTGGGGAGGATACGCGGAGACTCGGATATCGCGGAGGTGTTTTGATAGTGTGGAGTCGCAAAACGACGACATCACGAAACTTCGACGATAAGGGTTATGTGGAAGAAACATGGGGAGTCTCTCGGCTGACGATGTCGAAGAAGGAGATATCCCCGGGACTATGGGTTTGGTCTGGGCCTGGATCTGGAGGTGGATTATGGGAAATAGCATTTCCCCGGAATCTGGGACGAAACATCTATCTCGGACATTTTTTGTGAAAGGGAGGGGTGGCTACAATCGGGTTTTTTGGGGGGGTGTCGTTCACTTTAAGATCTCGCTATGTGGGGCATAAGGCATGGGGCTCCCGAGACTACACTAACAACACCACGACAACGAAAGGGAGATCTACCCCTAGCGCTCCTCAAAAGCTCGTGGGGAGCTTGAAGGGAAAAGCTTGTTTTGATCGGCGGTTCGACGGTTTGGGCGATTTACGCGATCCATGTTTCCTCTCCTGTCCTGTCCTGTTCTGTTTGGATGTTACACTGACAGATGGATGCCCACAGACGTGGTGATGGGATGTTGGAGGCTAAGGGTGGGAAGGAAGAGGGTTACATGATGATGGAGCTTGCCATCGAGGTTGAGGTCGGAGATTTTTACACTACTTGCCTTGCCTCCTGTACTCCACTATGCATGCTTCGGAAGACCCGATGTCCGGGAGCTGAGGGAACGGGGGTGGGGGGCAGTTCTGCGATGCCATGGATGTTATTTGGAGGTGGTGGCTGTGATGCTTTGGTTAAGGCGACAAGGTTGACAATGCGGGGAGGAAGGGGGTGTGCCCTCATGCTTGATGCTCGATGGTCTACCTTGCGATGTCTTCCTTGTTGACTTATCGGCTTTACTCACCGGGATGTGGATATGGAGGAGGAGGATGAGGAGGATGAGGAGGACAAGGAGGTAGCGGATGCGAGCGAGAGAGCGAGCAGAGAGGGCCCAGGCGCGACTCCTTGATCGTTCCTGTCTGTCTATCCGTCTATCCGCCTATCTACCTGTCTGTCCATCCAAGCTCCTCCCTAGGACTGGAACTAACTGACACGCGAGGAAACACGGACACCTCCCCCAGATCGGGGAATTCATGTCCGGATGGCGTCGTGATAGCTTCTACAATGGCGAATCTGTGGGTTCGTGGGTTCGTGGGCTCGTGGGTTTCTGGTCTTTGATGAAACTTGGTTGGTTGGTTGATGATGGCAGGGCGGGTGAGGTGAGTTGAGCGTTTCAAGCGGTGTGTTTCGTCTTTTTTTGACGGCACGAAGTGTCAAGTCAAGACACCGTACATACATCCCATCTACCACAGGGACAGGGAAGGGGAGGTTGGTTTACACTAGTTTGATATCCCAGGATGAGGCCGTGGACGTTCGGATGGCCTGGGCGTACACTATACCGGGATGGTGATGGTGATGGCGATGGTGATAGTGATGGTGGTTTTGTTGAGTCTTGGGCTGTTGGGGAGCGGCTGGGAGTGGCTGGGACCGGCCGGAGCCGGCCGTGATATGAGGGGGTGGCGAGTGGATGAGTGTGCTAGTGTGCTAGTGTGCCTTATCTCGTCTCGTTGTCTTGTCGCGGGTAGGAGGGGACGCTATGCCGCCGCTCGGGATATCGGATGAGGGACTCGGGATATTCGGGTGTTGGTGTTTCCTTACTTTCCCGGGTCTCCTTCCTTTCCCCTGGGCAGTGGTGGATATCTGGAGGTCGGGGAGGGGAAAAGCCGGCGAGTATCGGGTGGAGAGGATGAGCTAGAGACGGTGGACTGGAGATGGGGGCCCGGGAACACCGGCTTCCTTGGCTTGAGACTTGGGATGGGGGTTGGTTGGTGTTTCCGGGGAAAGTCGGAAGAGTCTTGGGTTGGAGTTAGAGTTGGAGTTGTTTGTCTGTTGCCGGCTCAGGAACAGGTTTGCTCAGCTATAGCAGGGGTGTGTTGTTGTTAGGTGTACAGGTTTGTGATATCTGCTGTGTTGTTGTTTACACCTGAAACCTTAACCCAACAGCAGTTATCAACTTGGGCAGAAATCACACCAAGGGGCATTACATAGAACATGCGGTTCTTCGCCAATCGAGGTGACACAGCTTACACTACAGTTACAGCAAAGACAGAAACAAAAACAGAAACAGACCACCCCAGACACAGAATCCCACACTCCCGGCAGACCGGCAGACAGATCCGGTTTCCGAGACTCAACTCACTCACTTATTCCAGGTCCCGGTACAGCAGATCCCAACAACCGAATCATCGTCACCATCACCATGTCCGGCTCACGACTCACCGTCACAATCCCATGAAACATTTCTTTCCTTGCGTGGCGTTACCGACCGTTCGAAGTGTTACCGAACAGTTTAACACCCCGTTGCAGTGCATCGAAGCGAGCGCCGCTGAAGATTGCTTATTCCTATGGCAAGTGTGGGCAGTCGTTTGATGCACATATGCATGTACTTACTAAACATAAGTTAAGTTGTTAACGAGTGTGACGAGACGGGACGTAACGGGCGTGAAAGGACGGGATGTGAGGTGCATGCGTGCCGTGACGTGCCTTGACGTGACGGGACGGCTTGTGTTAAGTTTTTGACCGTTATACTAAGAACCGGGGTTAGTTATAATGTCCTCGCGTATGTATGTACTATAACGGTACGCACATATGTACTCCGTACTGTACATCTCCTGCATGTGTACGGCCGGTCCCTGGTGTGGTCGTGACTATAACACGCCGTGATATACCTCTTGGCGGTCTAGATTCACTTCCTCGGCTCGCTCAATTCGCTCGGTTAAGCAAGCCGTTTCGGAAACGGGGGGGGAAGGAGAAACAGTTTTATTTGGGGGTGGGAGGGGGAGGATTGCGGGGGGGATGTGACCGACGATTAAGCAATGGTGGTTGTGTAACCGAGCCGGAGAGTAAGTATCTTGTGCTTGATGGGGACAGAGGAACGTGGGGTTTCTCGACTCACATCAAACACCGGGATGGTCGCCTCGGTATTGTTTGTGGAGAGTTGCCGGAATGGCTGGTCCGGCAAGGCAATTATGGTTTGGGTTCGGGAGTCCTTATTTGAGTGGTGATAATGGTAGGCTATCTCGGTATGTTAGGGGGTCTTGGGGGGTGAGTTGAGTGTTGTTTCGACGGTTGAGTGAGTGATTAATTACACTACACTACAATATCTCTCGACTTGCCTGCCGGATTCATGGGATTCAGGGGCCGGCTGTTGCGACGGTGACGGTGACGGTGACGGTGACGGTGACGGTGACGGTGATGGTGCGGTGACAAGCAACAAGGAAGAGGTAACAGTGCCGGGTGAAGGGTAACTGACGGGTGTTAGGTGACGGTGAGAGGTGAAGGCGACAAGTGATAGTTGATAGGGCCGCTTAAGTGGTTGAAGGTTCATGGTGGTGAGTAACGACATGGTAAAGGCCTCGCGGGTTTCTCCGCATTCTCATCACTTACATCTCGTGGCAATATTCAGAGCATATACAGTACCAAGTATTTGGTAGGCCGCGGCATCAGAAGCACGGGCCGACTACTTCCTAGCCTAGGGTGGTATTACCAAGGTATGATGTTGTTCGGTTCATTGTCGGGGTAGCTCAACCCGACCGGTTAGCAGATAGCCAGTCCTTACGGGGGAGGGATCGAGTGTTCATTACAACGGCGGGACAATTGAGACCGAGGAAGCCACCATGAGGTGGTATGGCATGGATATTTGGGGCATCTACATGTATGTATTGGTGGTGTTGAAGGGAGGTTAAGCACGTCATATGAGTATCACAATTGCAGAAGTGTATTGCAGGATCTAGAAGTGAGGTGTGCACTGTGGTCCCTTTGAGTTGAGAGAGTTACTTTAAGGTGATGTTTTATAAGTGTGGTTACTCGGAGGTTTATCAGGGGGTTTATCAGGAAGTTGACTGACGTAGGTGCATATAATTACTTCTATAGAATAGCCAACGCTAGCGTACGCTCTTTATCATACATGGCTGTTCGATAACGAGGCTGAGTCACTACTCGGCTGCTCTAGAACATAGATCATTCAGATCCCCCAGTCAGTGTACACGTTGATGGTTCACGCGGTGCATGATACATCTAATCTACATAATTCTTTCCTCCGGGTTTCTAGAGATCGTTGCATTATGTGACGGGGTAATGACTGGGCTGTGGAATGGCAGAATGTGAAAGAAACTATTGTTCATGGGACCTTCTAGCTGTTAGTTGTCATGATGACAGTAACATGCTAGGCAGGTCTATAGATTCAGCTAAAACCCCCGGGTGTATGTTGACATTATATATTTGAGTCACCAGGTTCAGCACTACATGATGTCAAACTAACTTGCTTGCGAATTATCTCAAGATGTCATCTTATTGTAAGAACAAACTTTGCCACCAGATCCGAGCATCATATGGCGACTATGAGGTGAGGTTCTGCGTACAAGCTGATAAGACCTGAGCAACTATCATAGAGACAAAACATGATACTTCTAGATGTCTCGACGGGCCCGGAGACTCACTGCTCATGTGCGTGGCGAGTGACACTATCTAACGTGTCCCACCGTGACGTTCTGTCTTCAATGACATGTTTTGGCGTCATACAAGTTCCCGAATTAGACACGTCGAGGTGTAGCTGGACAGAGTACTGTGTCTCAGATCTGGCGCTGTGAACTCAAATCAATCTTAGTACGAGTCACTGGGCTTTGAGGCTGGATATGTCTCCGTTGTGTATTTGCTGTCGTCGGGACCCAGACCTAGCAGCGCATGACCGACGGTTCAAACATCAGAGCGGAGAATCAAGGACAGCCAAGTAGTGTATAATCTGGTGATACAACCGAAAGCCATTGAGCCTTGGCCTTCATAACAACGAGTAGAGAGTCCAAGCCTAGCAGATACCAGACAGGAGATATCCCCCACAATCCCAACACCAACCTAACCGTCTATCCTCATCCTCAACCCCCTTTCTCTCAGCCCCCTTTATCCAAACCCAACATCCATCCTCTCCCACCCTCCTCTCTCCCAAAGAATAATTACAACCCCTTCTTCCCCCCCAACCCCTGCACAACCCGATCAAACCTCCAAAACGCCATCCCCCCTTCCACAAAAACACTCCCCACCCACGCCCACCACACCGCACTCCCCCTCCTCACCCCAAACTTCCTCAGCCTCGTCCTCTCCATCCAATACGTCTCGCCCACATGGATCGCCACCACGGGAATCGCAATCACATTCACCAGCCACGTGTAGGTCGCCACGCCGCCGGGGAAGTGAAGGGTGCTTTCGATGATGCGGCCGAGGGGGCTGGTGGGGGTGCTGAGGAGGTGGGGGGGCAGGTGGATGAAGGCGAGGGAGAGGAAGTAGAGGAGGGCGGCGAGGAAGGTGAGGGCTTCGGCGGGGTTGTCGGGGGGGCGGTAGGTGGTTACTTTGATGGAGGGGGGGTTTTCTTCTCCTTTGGTTGGTTTGGTGGGCTTTGGTGCGCGGGGGTTGGCCATGGTGGGTGGTAGTTTTGGTTTTGTTTTTTTGGCGGTGAAGGTTGTTGTTGGTGAGGTTTGTTTTGATGATGATGATGATGATGATGATGATGATGCTGCTGCAAAGTCGCGTTTGTTGATGATCAACTGCCACAGTTTATTTATGTTGCGATGCGATGTGATGCGAAAATGCTGGCGGATGTGATAGACAGCCGTGCCAATTCCCACGATACTCCGTTTGTGAGCTGCAAACCACCTTAGAGTGAGAATCTCCTTTGCAAATGACCTGATGAATGATGGCCCGATGAAGACGTGTCAATAAAGTTGACATGTGAGGCCCGGTCTTTTTAAACAACCACTGTCGCCTGAAACTTGGCTCCGAAGCTTGGCAACCACAGCTACCTTACCGTAAGAGCTTAGGCAGCAAGAACAGGGGTGTGGCTCCCACCCATCGCAGCCGGCCCAGCCGCCAGCGTTAGTTACAGGGAGCTCACCCAGTGGGTTCCGGTGGGTGATGCCGCTGACAGTATTCGTCCTATGAAATAAACCGCCCTCGGTCTCGCTGTCTCCAAGAGACTGAGCCTGAGAAAAGCCATCAAGTCACTCAACACCGAATGCCTGGATGGACAATGCAGGTCTATATTAAGCTTTTCTTGTAGATGTATCTAGCCCGGAGAGAATCGGGACACTACCTAGTTTTACAACCGGATACTTTTCGTGGGTTCACGAACACACCACAGAAGACATCGTTAGAGTGAACTGTGAGATGAAACATCTCACTGCGTCGTGTTTGAGAAGGAACCGACTTCCTCCGAACACCTACAATAGCTAATGGGCGGCGTGACAGATTTAGAATCATGCCCGGAATCATGAGAAGGCATGTCCAACACACCTTAACCAATTCACATGTTCTCTCTCTTCCGTTTCAATTCCTTTTTTTTCATTTCCTTTCTCATTATCTTTCTCTCCTTTTATTCCAAGCCATACAAACATAGGCCGAGTGAGGATGGGTATAATTAACTCTTTGTACATAACATAACATATCTTTTTACGCCCGCTTTCCCGCTTTCCTGCTTAACCAAGCGCCATAAGCAGCGAACCATATCGACATCAATCGCCATTACTCCTAACCTGTTATCCCTTCCCCCATTTTATGATAAAATGTCGTTTGGACTACGACATCATAGCATCCCAATCAAACGTCCCACTCCCCCAAAGCTCATTCAAGTTGAACCCCAGCGTCTCAAGGTTGTAAAAGTCTGCGTTTAGAGGCGGCATCTGGTGTGATTGTCAGTACAAGTAATCACATCACGGACGGGTGTCAAGTTACCTGTGGTATGGCGTTCTGGTCCGCCGTGTTGGGAAGCCACCATGGAGTACCGGGGACCTCGATCTGGCCGCCCTGCTGCGAGGACGACGGCGCAAAGGGGGTGACGGACTGGGGTGTATTAGCGATTGACGCATCTTCTTTTGAATCCGGAGAGGGTACTCACCTTTGACCGGATAAACGCTTCTGCCGACGACGGCGGTACACCCGCAGCATACGCCCCCATCCCCGTCGCAAACGGCGTGCCGGGGATGACCCGTCCTTGGTCCCCCGGCCCTCCTGCTCCGCTCCCAGCGCCAGCAGCTGTACCTCCCGGTCCTGCGTTTGCGTTCGCACTCCCGCTTGCACTCGCAGCCGGGTTCGACGAACTTGGCGCCGTACCACAACACGGTCCCGGAGCACCTGGATTGCCCCCCGCAGAACTCTGCTGACTCCCCATCGGCGGATCCTGCCCAGCCAGTAACTTCCAATGCAAATGGACGAACCGCTCCGCGCTCGCCGCCTTCGCAGCCTCGGGGGTCTTGGTCCCCAGATGCGCTTCGAGCAGCCCGAACGCGGCACACATGATGCTGTACCCCCACGGCTCGTTGTTCCCGCAGCGGAGGATGCGGTCTTCCTTCATGGCGAGGCAGCGCTCGAGCAGCTGCAGGGTGTGCTGGGAGTTGATCATGATCATGTTGGTGCTGCCGCGCGGCTGCAGCATGGTGACACTGCTGAGGTTGATGGCGAGCGTCAGGCTGTCTTCGCGCAGGAAGTTGAGGGTGCGGATCCCCTGCTGGGCGAGCCGGTCGTTGAGGAGGACCATGTCGCGCGCCGCGTTGTAATAGATGATTTCCGAGTATTGGTACTTGGAGTTGGCCTTGCGCAGGCGGAGGAACGGCTGGTGAAGCGGGATGATGTACTGCCGGAGTTGGATGTGCAGGAGGGTGTAGGCGAGCAGGGGCTTCTTGAGCACCGTGTCCTGGGAGGAAGCCGAAGAGTCGCCCACGTCCCAGGAGGGGAGGGAGTCGATCTCCTGGTTGATCTCGTTGGTGTAGCGGATCACGCGGTCGTAGTCGAGGTCTTCTGGCGGTCCCGTCAACACCCGGCTGAGTTCTAGGCGGAGTGGCAGACTATGGCGGCTGATGTGTTGGTAGGACGAAAAGGTGTACTCGGTTGAGGGGCGAGACGGGGGAAGCTCCTTGACGTCTTCGTCGAACTCGTCGTCGTCAATATTACGGGGTGGGTTGACGTCGTAGTGCAATGAACAGAGAATCGAGGGCAGGCCGTGGTCGAACGACGCCTGGAGATCGTAGCTCTGGATGGTAGCCCAGATGCGCCGCCGCATCTCCTGGTTGAACGGCGAGATCTTGTCGCACATATGGCTGGGTTCACGGTGCAGGCCGACCGAGACGGCGTCCTGCGTCATCGACCCGGCGTTGCGCCAGAACCGCTTCTTCTTCATGGTGTTGACCCGCTTGGCCAGGTAGATGAGGCAGGCGATCTGGTAGTGGATCAGACGGCGGTGCTTTTGGCTCTGCTGTTCTTGCCACTCGTCGACGGCCTCGACCCAGCGGAGAGCGTTGGCGTGCGAGTGAGAAACCATCTTCTCGAACTTGTGCGGCAGCTGGGCTGCCAGACAGCTCGAGATGCCCATGATAGCCAGGACGAGCGCCGTGAAGGCCGCGTTGCGCGTCTCAGACGGGAGCCAGAACTTGGCGTAGTCCCTTCGGAAGCTGGGGATGTGGACGATGCGGTGAACTTGCTCAAATTGGTCCAGGTAGATCTTGACCAGGTGATCCGTCTCCTCTTTGGGCGGGAGCAAAGACTCCAGGGACAGGTCCGGCTCACGGAACCTGCGTTCCCGGTCCTCGGCGCCTTTGCGACGGTCCTTGGTCCGGTGGATGTGGAGGGGCCGGAGCCATTCCTCCGAGGTCTCTTTCATAAAGGGACATAGCCCGGTGAGCTAGAGACAAATGTTAGTGGGGCCGGGGATCTTCAATGATAGTAGTTACTGTACGTAGGTACAAGGGAGACCGGCGGGAATAACTCACTTCTTGAAAGGCCAGGAATGCACTGTGTGGGCCAAAATAACGAGTCTTGAACTCCTTACCCCGAAAGAAGCGGAGCTCCTCCCGGTCGGCACCGGTCTGCTGGGTCTGCAGAAAGGGTGGGATTTCAATCTCCGCCTCCGGTTCGGCGTCCGACTTGGGATGGTCCGGGGGCGACCGGTCCTGGACGGTGCTGCCATCGAGCGACACTTGCTTCACCAGCAGGTTCTTCAGCTGAGCGACCTCGAGCTCGAGTCGGCGGATGCGATCCGACTCGCGGACATCTTTACGGAAGTAAGGGGACTCCCCGCCGGTGCTCGGAAGAGAAAGCCGGGAGTCGATCCCGGCCAGCGCGGTCGGCGGCAGGCCGAGCTTGTTCGGCGGGGCTAGGCCGGGCCGGGTCTCATACTCGCAGCGCTCGGGTGTGCCAGACTGCAGGCAGCGCGAGCAGGGAAACTCGCGGTCGCACGACAGCTTCCGGCGCCGGCATTCGAGGCATGACAGACGCACGCGCTGGCGCTTGCGCGGAGGCGGCCGGCCGTCCTTGTCGTCGTGTTGGTCGTCGAGGGTGTCCAGATGCGAATCCGACCCCGTGGGACTCTCGCTGCGCTCACTCGGCTCCGACATTGTCTCAGCGGAGCTATCGGGCTGGGCGTCGGGACTAACAAACACGCCACATGCGTGTGGTGTATGTGTAGTGTGGCAAGCAAGGGCCAAGGTATGAAGCGCGCGAGCGTATATTTTAGTAGGTGAGACGAAAGTTGGGGTCCAGCGGGGCCCAAGAGCCGGAGCCAAGGGATTATATCAATCGATCAGATAAAAAAAAATCCGTTGCCGGCGGCAGATGTACAAAGTACCTCACAGAAAACAAGCAATGAGAAAGCCTGTTCACGTGGAAAGCTGGTGTCATCCAAGTGTTTGAGACGGTTGGCCGATGACTCTTCCTCCCAGCAACAGGACGTAGCAGCACCTTACCATCGGGCGTCGCAAGTCGATGACAAATGAATCGTCAGGAATATAAACCTGGAGAGACGACGACCTACCCGCCGGTCTTCGGATTGTCCCAGCGGTTATCCCAGGAGTCAAGGCATCCGTCGAACATCCTGTAAAATTCTGGTCGTGGGTTTTTCTGTGTCATGACTTGGTCGGAGCTCCGAGCAATGGCCGAGGATCCTGGACACGCTGGGGGTAAGAGAGTCTGGCTAAATCCGACATCGCCGAGGTAGGAGCGAGCTTCTGCGCCGAATGCTTCGAAGTTGGCTCATTTTTCCTCTCTTAAGAATTGAAAGAGGAAAAAAAGGCATGTAAGTCCAAGACGATGGAGATTTGAGAAAAATTGACACTTTTGAGTCGGACTCAGGTCACTCAAGGCAAGTGCATCAAGAGGGGCAGTTGTCAGTGCGTCGGTGTCTAACCCTAACCCTGAATCTCAAGTCGAAGTTGGAAGTTGCTGTCTTTGTTTGTCCCGATATCTCACATGTAGTTTTCAGGTATCGAGGTAGATGAATTAACTCTTCGCTGGCAGAAACTGGAATCGACATGTGTTCCGGTTCCACAAGGTCTGATTCTACACCGGATTCTCGATCTTTTGCTTCAACAAAAGATGCGCGGTTCCCCAATAAAATCCCGATCAGCGCTTCTGCAATGACAGGGTCCAAGTAGCCCCGCGGGCGTCACACAGGACAGCAATGCACCCTGTTCGCTGCAGCTTGGCATCTCAACGTCGGACTCCCATTCATCCCATCATCCCCTTCGACGACGGCCTCGACCACGGGATGCCATGAACGGACGACATCATGCAGCGTCTTGTGATCGGCCTCCTGGGATGGGCCTGCATTGCCCTTGGGCTTGTGTCTGCGCAGGGCGTGGTGCCGGGCAAGGTGTTTGACCGTTTTATCACCATTTGGCTGGAGAATCGGGTATGTCCATTGATGAATTGTTGAGCCCTCAATAAACCCGAAGTCGTAGAGCTACCTCAATTCGTTCCATTCCATCACGTTTCTTTCGTTTGCAATTCCCGCTAATCTTACAACACCCAGGACTATGCCGACGTCTCAATCGACAACAGCATCGCCGACCTGAAAAGGCACGGCATCCTACTGACCCGGTACTACGCCCAAACCCACCCGAGCCAGCCAAACTACCTCGCCGCCATCGCCGGCGAGTATTTTGGCCTGAACCACGACGACTGGGTCCGCCTACCCGAAAATGTCACGACCCTCGTCGACCTGCTAGAGGACAAGGGCATATCATGGGCCGGCTTCTTCGAGGACATACCTAGCCCGGGCTACATGGGCAATCATAGTGATGGATCGACGGGGACCGACGGATGGGACTATGTCAGGAAACACAAGTATGTGCCAGTGGTTTGGGAGTAGTGGTCAGTGGATGGATGAGCGGACCAGTGCTAACCTTTGCGCAGTCCCTTCGTGACCTACGACAGCATCACCAACAACGGCGAGCGTCTGCTCCGGCTCGACTCCTTCAACGTTTTCCAGCGCGCATTCGCCGCCAAGGAGGTACCGCAATACGTCTTCATGACGCCCAACATGATGAACGACGGCCACAACACCACCCTCGACTTCGCAACGAAATGGTCGCACAAGTTCCTCCAGCCGCTGCTCGCCGACAAAGCCTTCGACGAACGCACCCTGATCGCGCTCACCTACGACGAGTCCGAGTCCTACGACAAGCCGAACCACATCGTCACCCTGCTCCTCGGCAGCGCCATCCCCCCGGCCCTCAAGGGCACCAAGGACAACACCCTCTACACCCACTACAGCATGCTGTCGACGCTGCAGGCGAACTGGGGGCTGCACAACCTCGGCCGGTATGACGTCGGCGCGAACGTATTCAAGTTTGTTGCGGACCGCGTGGGGTACACAGGCAACAAGGACCCGGAGAATCTTTTGGCCATCAACAATTCGGTCTCATACCCGGGCTTGCTGAACGACGACCCATCGGTGCGACTGCCCATCCCGGCGCCGAACCTGAAATTGGTCGGTGCTGGGGGACTGGGCATCCTGCCGGCTATTGCGGCGACGTGGAGTAAGGACGAGACGCGGCAGACACCGTATGACGGTAGTGGGAGAGTGTGTGATGGGGAACGGAACCCGCCGATATACAACAAGGTCGCGGGCGGTCCACCATGAAGGGTTTTGGATAGTAATTGGAAAGTTGTTCGTTCTCGCTGCCATTCGGGGTCATACCCTCATGCGTCTCATGCGTCATCGTGCGTGTACGTTATGTGTGCATGTACCTCACAAGAGTGTCGACAGGTACCGTCCAAACCGTCAAAGGGCTTCCGGCAGACGACCACTTTCCCAGTGTGGCTTGTCTCTCAAAAGGTTCAGTATCAAATCGGCCAGATTTGAGATTCTGCTGCATAATCTGACACAACTGGTCCAGGCGTTCGCATGTCTTTCATATCTTGATACCCGCGAACCTTACATTTTCATTCTCGGCGAACTTGACAAGCCTTTTCCAACCAGTTCCATCAAAAGACTCGGGCTTCTCGCATTTCTCTACCCACAGCCACCATCGATTAGGTTTCCAGCAGGTGTAATCAGCCAACATGAAGTCCATCCACCCCAGATGTATAAATCAATGTGCCTCTTCCCACCATTACCCGTTCATAGTCTCGACTATACCACATCCAATTTCTCACTTACCCCATTCCTTAATCTCAAGTTGATCACGCGCCCAGCCTCAACCACAGGAAACAGGAATACAACCCCGTCTACAAACCTCCATGCCACGCCCAACAACAGCCTACCTCCTCTCACCCCTACTCCCCATCCCCGGCACACACGAAATCACCCTCAACCGCCAAATGTGTCTCGGCACCCGGTCTCTCCTCCATCCCCGGTCCAACCCAGTCACCATGATCAAAGCCCAGACCCAGGACCAGACCCAGACCCCCTTCACGCCCCTACCCCCTCCGTCTCTCGGCCTCGGTCTCGGTCTCGGTATGCGTCGTCCACCGTCACCATCACCGGGGTCTGCAGCCCGTCCGTGGGCGTGGATCGGCGATGGGTGGGCGTATGAAATGGATGCGTTCAAGATTGCGGATGATGATGGGGATGAGGAGTATGAGAGGGGGGAAAAGGAGCGGAGTGAGAAGGAGAAGAAGGAGATGACTAGCAAAGAGACACGCTCAACCATGGGACCCAACACCAACACCAAAGACACCAACCCCAACAACCACCCCGTCCCAGACACCCCCTCCTCTCCGCCCCGTAAACGCAAACGCAACATCTTCCGCCGCCTCTTCGGCCGTCACCACCACCCCCCCGGCTGCTCCCCCTCTGACCCCCAACGCACCCACAACCGCGCCCGCTGGGGCAAATACATCGCCCTCCTCAGCGCCGAACAAGCCGCCGCCGACCGCGAAGGCCCCTCCGACATCGAGATGACGACGCTAGAGGGGGTTGAGAGACGACGGGCGGGGACGATTCCCGCTGAGAAGAGGTTGGGGAAGGGGTGTGGGTTGAGTTTGGAGAGGGGTGAGAGGGTTGGTGAGTCGAGTTTTGAGAGGTTTGAGAGGTGTGGTGGGATGGGGGGGAATGATGAGGAGGATTGGAGGGAACCTGGGATTTTAATTGTGCAGCCGGAGAAGGAGGTTGACGAGGGGATTGCGAGAAGGGAGGGGTTGTGGATGAAGGCGAGTCCGAGGAGGAGGGTGGTTGTTGTTGAGGGGGGAAAGGTTGGTGAGGAGAAGTTGGCGGAGATTGTGAAGAGGGAGAGGACGGTAGGGAGGGAGGTTGTTTAGGGGGCTGAAGGGGTGTTGTGTGATGTTGGAGGATGATGAGACGCGGGAACGTGTAGGATAGATTGTGTAGGATAGAACTCAGATTGATAATAAAGATTGATTGTTCTTCAACTCATTTTACTAATACCAAGGTACGCCTCAAAATCACAGTGGCAGAAAGCCACACAGCAGAACAGGGAACAGCACGTACAGGTACAAAAAGAAATCATTGGTATCTAAACTAAATCCTCTTCCCAATCTCACTCTCCCATCCGGCCGCCCTCTCAAACCCATTCGAGTGCGTCTGGTAGTCCATAAACGCCTGATACACCTCCTCCTGGCTCGTCAACACAAACGGCCCATACTGCACAATCTTCTGATCCAACGGCGTGCCCGCGACCAACACAAACCGCGCACTCCTCTCCGCCCCCTTATCCACCGCCGCATACACCGCCTGGCCCTCACCCTCAAACACCGCGTTATGGAACTGCCCCACAGGCCTCTGGTTCCCTTCCTCCCCAATCAACACCTCCCCCTCCAGCACATACGCAAACGCATTCCACCCCTCCGGCAGCGGCTGCACAATCTTGCCGCCAGGCTGGATCTCGATATCCAACAACCACACGGGTGTGTACGCCAGATCCCTTACCGAGTCCACCCCCTGACTCTGGCCGCTAATAACCTTGATCTTCACCTTCCCCTCATCCGCCTCCGCAATGGGGATCTCCTCCGCGCGCAGATCGCGATACCGCGGCTCACACGCCTTCAACTTCTTGGGCAAATCCACCCACAACTGCAACCCGACATTCGGCTTCCCATCCTCACCATGCACCGGCATCTCGGCATGGACAATCCCGCGGCCGGCCGTCATGAACTGCAGGTCGCCGGCACCCAAACGGCCGCGGTTGCCCGCAAAGTCCTCGTGGTCGATGGCGCCGTCGATCAGGTAGGTGATGGTTTCCTGGCCGCGGTGGGGGTGGTCGGGAAAGCCGCCGGCGGAGGAGGTGAAGTGGTCGAGCATGAGGAAGGGGGAGAAGTTGCGGAGTTTGGCGTTGCCGATGGAGCGGCGGACGCGCGCGCCGGCACCTTCGGCTTGCTCGACGGCCAGGAAGGTTTGCCGGATGAGCCGGGGGATGAGCCGGGCGGTGGTGGTGGTGGTGGCGGGCATGATGTTTTCTGGGATGATGTTTGTGTCCGTGTTTGTGTTGGTGTTTATGTTGGTGTTTATGTTGGCGTTTGTCGTTGTTCTCGTTGTAGTAGTCGTCAAGATTTTTTCAAGTACCGAGTTCGTAGCACTCGTCAAAAGAGAAAGATCTTCTTTCGTCAAGAGCAGCGCCAAAATAGAGAATATTCCCACAGCAACTGATAAAACAATGGTGATGTTTCTCAAAAAGGTCTTCATCGAATTGGCCGGACAGGATCGCACCTTATATACCCAAAAAAAAAAAAAAAACCAAAAGACTCAAGCAAAAGCGAACCAACCTATCCCTCGCCTCGATGCAGGATACTTCCTGTACTTGTATTTCTAACCGACGACAAAGAGCCACCCCCCCGCTTTCTAAACCATCACCAACCCGCCTTGCCCGCCCGGTTGTTTCGGCTTCCCGAAACTTCCTTGACTAAGGCTCAGCTAAGGAGGGCTTGCCGAGAGGATTTTGGGTGGGCTAGGAGGGGCAACTAGCCACTCAGCGAACGTGAAATGCTGACATAAGGGCCTGTCATGGATTGGAAAATGTGGGGCACTGATGACGGACGCCCAGACCCGCTGATTCATGCTTGGTTGATCGCGATTGAAAGCTGGGGTGTGTTCTTGGCGCTTCACGCATCCTCTGTCAATCTTTGCGATAGTTGACTTCGTACGGATACAGTACAGTATACTCGCACAGCTTCATTGCTAACAAAAAAACTTCAAAGAGATTAGGAGACTGGAAATTCTTCCGCACCAGAGTTCTTATCTTTCACTTTCACCTTCTAATCACCTCTCCTTCACCGCTTTACTTGCGACATCACACAACCCCCCTTAGCACCCACGCATTCCGAGAACATACAATTCGTAACCAGATTAACTCCATTCTCCGATTTTGAGATTTTGAGCTCTCAATTACCATACAAAATGATACCCCCCACTGAAGCCGCCGTTTACCACCAATAGTCTATCCCTGTTTTTGCCTGACCAGACAAAAGAATAAGTAAAGAAAATTAATCCTCCAGAGGGCAGCATCATAACACTAGAACCCCACGAATTGTGAAAAAGGAGGACAGGACTTCCGTCGTCCTGCCTCCCCGCTGATGTACACCAGCTAACCACCTGCCAAGCCCGGCTTCATCCACCCTTCCCTCTCTTGAGGAACGAACCCGCGCTCCAACCCTCAGAAACTCTCAAGTTCCTCCCACGGGTTCAAACGCTTACCTCCTTAGGGTCAGCCCCATCCCTCGGGCCATTAACCACAACAGCCGGGCCAGCCGGACCAGCCTCAGCATCCCCATTCTGACGCTTAACCGCCTCCTCCAGCTGGTCCACAAGCCCCTGGATCGACTTAATCACCCGGAACGACTCGCCCAACCTCAGCGCCTCACGCACCACATAAATGCCCCCCTCCAGGGACACCACCACCGCCGTCTTCGCGGCCGCCTTGCCGCTGGCAATGGTATGGTTCCCACCAGTACGCTGGTACGCGCCCTGATAGACCTCCGAGACGTGCTTGACCGGCGCGAGCGCCGCGTCGCGGGCGTCTTGGTAGAGCTCTGGAGAGGACTTCTTGACGACGGGGTACTTCTCTTCTACTTTGGCGAGCGTCTGCACGCCGAAGTCGTCGGCGCGCTTTGCGTAGGGAGCTACGTATGCCAGCGGCTTGCTGAAGAGGTTGAGCACGGGTGCGCCGACATATTGGTAGGCGGAGCTGGTTAGTTGGATTGAGACCTTGCCGACTGGGTGGCTGCTGAAGACCCGCACGCTGTCTTGCACGGCGGGGATGGTGAGGAGGTGCTGTGGTGTGGTGTTGTATGTTAGTATGGTGGTGGCTGATAAGGGTAGGGGAGGATAGATAAGATGTAATCCGTATGGGGACGAAACGTACGCGGAGGGTGTTGGACTCGGGCTGGTCGCCGTTGAGCACAGTCTTGGGTTCGGCCATGGCTTAGTTGTTGGATCTGGTGTGACGTTGTGTTAGTGGGAGTTTGTGCGCAGCTTGTAAAACGGGGCCGAGATAAGTGTTCTGCGGACGGAGAGCAGAGAAGACCGTGTGCGAGTGGGGGGAGCAAACGGGAGGGTGCTGTAAGTACCTGGTTGGATTGTAGAGAGCTGGGAAGCTGAAGCTTAGGCAGGGCTGTGATTGTGTGGGATAGCGGATTGAGAGTGTAGCTCCAAGATGGATGGTTGCTTTGCAAAAGCTCAACCAAAAAAGGAACAAGAAGGAGGAGGGGGAGGATGGTGTGCGAGATGACGAAGCAGCGGCGGGATTGTCCTTTAAGGGAGAAACCACTGCTCAAGCTCCCCGGGCCGTTGCAAAGACCCAGCAAGAGCAACGCCACACCTCGCCATGCCGGATTCCTTCATGTGCTTTTCTCTCTCCCTTGCTCTTTTTTTTTTCACTCCATACTAGCGCCCGTCTCGCCTCCCCCGATTTCCTGTCAAATGCCATGAGAACCAACCAGGGCCCCTTGAACCCCCCCTGTGCTGCCGTTACTTTTATCGCCATGCGAAGCTCTTGCTGCGCATGCTGCGTTCGCAGGTGGGGTGCGTCACTCAACGGGCAGCCACTCATAACGGTCGCTTCGCCCCTGCAGCTCTCAGTGTGCAGGGCTTATCTCGTTCTTTCTTTTTGACATGTGAATGGAAATCATGCTCCAGAGTGTACCTACCCCCACTGTGATCCATGCCCTTTCCCTCCGATTCAAACTTTCCGACTTTACCTCCCGGCATTTTGGTTCTTTTGAGATCCCCATGCAGGTTTACGAACTCGAATTCTCCAATCGAATCGAAGCAGAAATATATAGTATATTGATTATTGCGCCGGCTTGTGCATGAACGAACCGCCTTCCTTTGTTCTAGCCCTCGAGGTGGTGGCCTCATGTCACACTCGCCCAAGGCGCGGTGCCCGGACACTCCTCCGGCCGTCTGACCGGTCCAAGTCAAAATAACTAGGTGCCAGAGATGGAAACTCGGCCGTTTTATTCTCTCAGATATGCCAAGGCACGGTGGCATCACCATGAGCACAGATGAGGAGGTTCCGCATAACGGTGGGGTTGCTGCTGCAGCTGCAGCCAAAACGGTTGTTATCACTTGTCAATCTTTAGGAGCCGCTTTTTAGATGGACCGGCATTCTGGACCGCCCTCTGGCGCCATTATCCGAGGAGATGTTATCACCAATGGCATCCTTGATGCACATGCCCGGGCACTGTATCCGGCAGAGCCCGTTATCGGTCATGAGTCTGAGCGGGCATGCGCAGGAGGGAAACAGCCCCCCTCTTCCTCGAGAAGCTTCCGTCTCTTTGTTCTTCTCTCGTCTTCATTGACTTCTTCGCAGAGGGCCTATCGAACTCCCAAGAAAAGACAGCTGAATGTTTGCTGCGGCACCACCCCACTCACGGATGTCGTTTCCGTTATGCCCCGCTTTTGATGTGACCCCTCGTAACAGGGCTCACCCTCGAGACTTTCACATGTCAGAGGACGATCCATTGATTCGCCTGATACGCGCAAGAACGATCGAGTTTTTCGTGTGATTGGGAGAGAAAATTTCCTCCACAAAGGATATTAAAGCTGGATTGGCATTGACTAACCACATGCGATTGAGAATTGCCCCCGTTAGTGTATGCTGTCGTCATGGAAAAGAAAACGTTCCATGTGAATGAATCTTGGGAGTACAACCGGGGACCACTCCAACCACCAAACACCAAGCGCAAAGAGATCCACGAACCCACGCATCAGTAGGTAGCGGAACCAGCGGTCTCCTTCCGGGTTTTCCACCCACGCCAAGGCACCTTCACCTTCGGCCCGATGTCAACAAGTGGACATTTCCATTACCATCTGTCCCCGTTTCCTCCATTCGAACCATCCAGCCCAAGCAGCCCGAGCCGAACATTTGGCACGACTCGAGACTTGGCAAACATCATTGACACTGACATGTGGATGTGGACTCGAATCACATTATATTAGCCCAACGGGAGGTGGAGTTTTATTTCTCTCGGCTGGAAACCACCGAAGCAAGCGAAGCTAACACACCGGGCTGCCGAGACTGGGCAATAATTTGACTAAAATAAACAGCGTTTCGCTTGGGTTTGCGCTGAAATAAAGTTTGCCACTGCATCCGTGGTTTTCCGTAGACAGCCACACCACAGCATTTGAGGAAAATTCAACAAACCCAGCTTCTGTTTGTTTAACCACTTGATCAAACAGCCTCGGTTCTCATTGAGGGTCTGTGGTGAACGCCACTTTGGCGTTCAGGCCGTGCAGACTTTTTTTAGGTGCCTCAAGGGGCTCGGGGATTACACAGATATCAGAAGTATTTTAGCTTTCTGTGGCGCCATGTGAACTATTGAGCATACCGTACCCTGAACCCGAATGTGAAGGATGAAACCTTGATTTATTTTGGAGCGGAAATGATAAGACACCTCGAACCGAGTAATTCCCAACTCAGTGGTTGGCAAGCGGGAGAAGCGAAGCGAAGAGTCTCGCCGAAGTTAGACAGCAGTGGGCATACCATATAGCGTCAAAATGTTCTTGTATGTCCTTTGGGCGGATCGACGTGATATTGCCAGGCTTAGCCGATTATCTCGAAACCTAACTTAACATTACATATTGCATCAGACATCCCACACGCCCCACGGTATCCTTCAATACCACAGACCAGATCATCTTGCTCTCACAAATCACACTTCAACACCCCCCCTCAATCCGACTCATCCGACGACCCATAATCCACCAGCCCCCGCGCTCTCTCCATCCCACCCTCCTCCTTCACCTCCCCATCCTCCTGCTCCTCCTCTTCCCGACCAAACGTCATACTACTCCGGTCCGCCTCACTCCCCAAGGCAAAAACACTTCCTCCACCATATCCAACCTCCCTCCCCAGCGTCATGCTGCTCCGGTCCGCCTCACTCCCCAAGGAAAAACTACCTCCTCCGCCATATCCAACTTCTTTCGCCAGCATAATATTTCGACTTCTCACATCCCAATCCACATCCATCATCGGCGGTAGAACCGGGCCCCCCTCGGTCAGCACTGCGTCCGCGTTCCCCACTCCAGTCTCTTCATCATCATCATCGTCGCTGCCGATTTCGCCTTCTTCAGCGTCGGATTGATCCTCGTCACGCGGTACTTGTGGCCTTCCACCATCATTAGGCTTGAACCGTTTCCCACCCCTCCCATAACCCATTCCGCCGCCACGCGAAGAGCCGCCGCGCCTGCTGCCCTCGAACCGCGATTCAAACGTCCGCTTCTTGCTATTGTCACCGCGCCCGGTAGACATCCTGTTGCCCTCCTCTTCTAGCATTGTATTTCCAACCCGCGGCGCCCTTCTCTCGGTTGAACCAACGGTATATCCCGCTGGCACACCCCAGCCGTGAGGGACGGCTATGATGGTAGGGAACTCGATGATGGTGCGACCGGTGAGTGCGCTGGTGAGAGTTTCGGTTGAAGCGAGGGGTATGACTTTCTTTGTTCTTGACTTTGCGGGCGCGGAGTCGTTGCTGGTGTGGGCACTGAGCATGTAGAATTCCCATCGCACGAGGGTTTCCTCCAACGTTGTGTCGGCGTGTGGGAGGGTGGTCGTTTGGGTCCACGCGCTGGTATGGGGGTATTGGGTTGTGTAGGGCGCCGCAGGCCATGTGCCGGTCCAAGGGTCTTGCGTGGAGGGCCGGGGCTTGGATTCAGTGCTGCTCTTGTTGGGAGGGTTGAGTTTGCGCTTCTTTGAGCTGGGCGGCGCGCCGTCGTCGGCTTCGATTTCGGCTTCGGCGTCGTGCCCGTTTTCCGCGGCGGTTTGAGTACGGGTTTGTCGGTCGAGCTGGCCGCGGTGCCAATCTAAGGTGGAAGCGAGCCCGGAGTGAAGAGGTTTGCCTTCGAGGGTTTTGTGGAGGATGCGAAGGGGGTCTTGGTCGTTTGGTGGCGCAATCGCCAGACCCAACTCGGATACGTGATAGACTAGCCATTCAACTTGCCAATTGATGGATTGTGTGCGGCGATTCCATGCCGTTGCGTTCTCCTTTTGCCGTGCCATACCCTTGGGCATCGTGGTGGCCTCGATGTCGAGGAACCGGAGCCGTCGACGGACATGCTTGTCGAAGCCATCGATGAATGTTAACCCCTCCTGGGGCTTGCCATGCTTCTTGTAGGATTGATGTTGAACGGGAACATGATGCAGCTCATCGCGGTGCCACACCTTCTGAAAAACCTTCTCTTCGTTTTGCGGTCGCAGCTCTTTCTCACTAAGCAGCCGGCGGGCTTCAACGATGTCCTTTTCGGCTCGTTCGCGGGCGCGCTCGATGGATGTGAGGAAGTTGTAATCGTGGTCAACCCCGGACGCGGTCTTCAATTGCTTCAGGGGCATAAATGCGCGCGGGTTGCGTTGACCATCGCAGTCGGCGCGTGCCTTGTGTTTCTGAATACAGGGCACCGAGCAAGTGCGCGCGCTGCACCGCGGACATCTGTATTTCGGCGGCTGGGCGTGGCAGATACTGCAAAGGGTGCTGAGAACTGTTCCGGACATTTTGAGAAAATAATGATAGTTGGCCCGGGCTCAGTTCGTGAGTTGGCAGTTCCGTCAAATTGACTTCCCGCTGGCTCTGGCCCATGTTCTGAGGAAGTTCAAAGCATTTCTGGGGAAGCGGACGGCTGATAAGCCAACTTTTTGGTCTCCGATCGCCTTATCGGCAACTGGCCAATCGGAGCACTTGCCGTCGCTTGGGTTCCTCGAGCTTCCTGCTCAAAGCTGCTCTGGCTTGAGTCTGGTCATTTTTTCAAGATAAAAGAATAGGAAATAATTAGCAAACGAACGATCCCGGCAACCGGGATTACTGGTTGGATTTGGCAGGTGTCGTGCTCACGGGGTTCGATATATCGCAATGGTCCACACTTGCTTTGGCGGGCCTCATTGCCTTGCTAAAGGGTGCCGTTACTGTGGCATATTCTGTCTACGGATCCGTCGACGACGACGAAATGATGGGGAGAAAAAGTATGATGCCCGTAACGCCATAAAATACACAAGAGCGGCCAAGCCAATCCATATTCTTCTCCTACCCCTACCAAAATAGCTTTCCATACCATCTCCTTAATCCCCAGTATCAACCTCCAAATCCAACTGCACCCCATTCGAAACGCCATAGTCCCCCAACGAAATCATATCCTTAAACGGCCTCTCCCCCTGCCTCTTGAGCATAATCTCGTGCGGCTCCCGTCCCACGCGCATCGCCACCATAATCTTGAACTGCCCCACCGTGTCGCTAGGAAACGCCGGGATCTGTGCCTTGGTCCCGAGCCGATCGTTGACCGTGACCAAAATCATTTCCTCGCCGCCTGTGCTCGCTACCGGCGGTGGCCTTTGCGGCGGACCGCCGGCGCCGCCGCTGGTGGTGGTGGTTGAGGGGGTCGGTTTGTCCTTTTTCGGTTTCTTGTCACCTCGAGGGGAGCGTTCCCGGTCGCGGTCACGGTCACGTCGCTGGCTGTACGGAGACTTCTCTCGTTCCCTCTCCTTGTCTCTCTCCCGATCCCTTCGCCCATCCCTATCCCTGTCTCGATCACTGCGACGGTATCGGTCTTCCCCGTCTCTATCCCGACTCCGTTCTCGTCTCGGCGGTGACCGGTCGCGGTTCCCGCCCCGGTCTCTGTTTCCGTAGTCACGATCGCGGTCACGGTCACGATCTCGCCTGGGAGAGCGATCGCGATACCCGCGCTGGAGACGATCGTCGTCGCGTCTGTCGTCTGTTTCGGTCGAGCGTTTCTCCTTCCATTTGAAGCCGCCACCAGCTTTTTGTCGTCGTGGCGGTGACCGCGACCGCGATCGTCTGCGTGGAGAGGCTGGCATGATGTGTCGTCGAAATGGCGGTGTTTCGGGGGGAAGAAGCAGCGAGGGAAGTTGGCTGCAGCAGTTTGGCAAAAGGCAAGTCGACGGAATTTTAGTGGGGCAATGGCAGGGAAACGGGACGAAAGCTTAGCCACATGTATCAACAAGAATCACGGATCAAATTGAGCGCAGCGGGAACAGCAAAGCGAATTAAATAGATGGAATTCAAATTTTAATCGAAGGTACGCCGTCCAGCTTAGGGATCGGCCCATCGAAGAGCTGGTGTTGCAGCATCACAACCAGCTTCCGTCCTTCCCTTGATCCCGCACCAGCTAGGGTGAGGCATGCAATCAGACAACTAACCCGCCCAAAACGCCGTTCTCTGACCCATCCAAACGCCAAAAATCGCCAACCGGGACTCCAGAAGGTGTATCATACAGAGAAGCATGCAAAAGAGATGATGAATCCATCGGAAAAGAGGGCGACCGCCTACTCTTTGCTCGACTTCTTCTTCTTCTTCTTCGGCTTGTCCTCCTTGACTGGGGTCTCCTGCTCGGCGTCATGCTTGCGCTTGGAGCTCTTGGGCTTCACTGGCGTTTCGACGTCGGCATCCTCGTCGGCGGCCTTGGCGTCCTTCTTGCTAAGAACCTCGACTGACCCATCGGCATTGACCTTGATCTGGCCCTTCTCGAACTTACGCGCAAACTTGGACACGGAGATGCCAATCTCCTTCGCCAGACGCTCGTAGTCCTTCTCGGTAATCTCGACGGGCGCGGGCGCTTCGGCATCCTTGGACTTCTTGGACTTCTTGTCCTTCTTCTCCTTTTTGTCCTTCTTATCCTTCTTGTCCTTTTTGCTGGGGGCTTCCTCCATTTCCTCGTCAGAGTCCTCCCCAACATCGAGCTCGGCCATTTCCTCGTCGACCTCCTCGATGAGAGGCCGCTTAGGAGCCTCCGCATCAGCAGCAAGGCCGTCGGCATCGATGTTGTACTTGCGAGCCTCCTTGATATCCCACTTGGAGGGAGCACCTAATGCCATACCGTTGGGGTCAACGTTGACGCCCTTCGATAGTGGCTTGCCTTCCAACAACCGCAGGTTGTTCTCAAGCTTGGCCCTAGAGCGGATACCAAGGTTGGCGCGGGTCTCGTCATCCGCGTCATCCTCAAACTCGGCCAGAGCATCGGTGCGGACACCAAGAGCCACCTTGGAGGCGAGTTGACGGGCCATCTTGCCCTTGTTCGCGCCGGAGGCCTGGCCAACCAGCGAAGCATGGTAAATGAGACCGTACTTGGGGGTCGCGTGCTTCGTCTTGAGGGCACGGAAGAGAGCCTTCTCAGCACCAAGAATTTGGATGGTGGAACCGGGGTTCTTGGCGAGGCTGATAAGAGAACCGGCGTGCGCGATGAGACGGGCACCGACGAGCGCGCCAACGAGCTCCGTCATGTTGGGCGAAATGGCCTTCATGCGGTTCTCAAGGTACTCGGAAAGCTGTTTCCTGTACTCGGAGTAGCTGATGACCTGCTCGGCAAGCAGTTTGATGTTCTCGAGATCTTCCTCGGTGATTTCGGTACCCATGCTGATATCCGCGGCAGCCTTCACGGCAGTCTCAATCTCATGGGGCAAGATCTCTGAGAGGTCGGCATCGGTAGCATTAGAACGCATGCCGAGAGTGACAATGACCTTGGCGTACGAGAGGTTGTCCGGTAGGATCTTCGCCAGTTCCGGGAAGTGCCATCCGTACCACTCCTTCACACGCATAGCGTACGTGTTCAGCTCCTTGTCCAAATCATCAAGCAGAGACACAGCATGTACGATCATAACGTCCACCTTGTCTGGGGAGAACTTCAGCCTGTGGCGCGAGAGCGAGTGCGACAAGCCCAGAGCCATCTCCTGGAAGTTCTCTGGGAGCATGCCTGGGATGAGCTCGGGCAGATGCTGGCGAATGGCACGGAAAAGGTCGTTGGTCGATGAATCGGAGATGGGCTTGATGTTCAACTCGGGGAGCTTGACGATCGAGCTGCCGAGTTTGCTCTCAGCCACGGCCAGAGTGACCTTCTTCTCGTCTTTGAACTCATTGAGCAGACCGGCCAGCTTCGGCGTGACCTTGCCCTCAATGACACCAGCGATTTCCTCGAGCGCGGTCGCCGCGCTGTCAAACTTCGCAAACTCCTTGTATTTGATCCTGCGGAAGATCGTATTAATACACTGGTCCCGAAAAAATCGGTATTTCTATGTGCCAATTGGCAGTCGCGTGGGACATCATCAACTTACTCCTTGACGATCTTGTCAACGGTCGAAAGACGATCGGATAGATTGTCCGAGTCGAGCAGCTTTTTGTCGGCAGCCTTGAACAGACCGTAACTGTGATGGTGCATTAGAATCGTACATCAATTGGCAAGCACGACACCTCGATGCGAGCCGCGGCGCCCATGGAACCGCGCGAGAGGCGTTCCCCCAATCCTCCAATTGAGCCGGGAGCACTTACCCGGCACTGGTCTCGGCAAGAATAAAGAGAGGCATGGTGACGGAGTGTTGATGGGGTCACCGGCCGCACTTTCTGTTGTTGGTGGAAGTGTGGGAAAGCGGCAGACTGCGGCTGTGCTTGCACTTTTTCTGGAGGCTTCACGCAGAAAAAAAGTTCAAAGCGAACAGAACAATTTTTTACCACCGGTTTAGAGTTCTAGGTGGGGCGGAAATGGTCCAAGCTTCCTGGCTCCAAATGCAGCGGCAGGCAATTGCGCCAAGAACCTTACAGCGACCAAGTCCCCCAAGTCTTGGCGCCTCGGAGACTTGCGTATGCACGGTCCAGTCTGCCGGCCAACCAGCATGACCAGCCATCCAACGCCGCCCTGGGCCGCATCTTCAAGCTCCAACAGCGGCCGGTCAAAGTTGTCATCTCCAACTCTCAAGTGAACGACAGCGCAAGATGGAGGGTCTTCTATTTAACGTCAATAATGGGTAGGTTGAGTCCTAAATGGTGGGCATCATGATGGATTCCCTTGCTAACGTCGCCCGCTGCGCAGCTACATCGAGGGCATCGTCCGCGGTTACCGCAATGGACTGCTCACGGGTACCAACTACACCAACATGACACAATGCGAGACGATTGACGGTAAAACTTGGGTCTCTTCTTGTGTCGAGAATCTTTTGAAGTATGCTGACGTTGATGCAGACCTCAAACTCCAGCTCGGTCCCGCGTACGGCGACTTCCTCTCAACTCTTCCACCCAACCCCTCCACCTCCAGCCTCGCTTCTAAGACCACCGACAAGCTCGTCTCCGAGTTTCGCTATGTCCGCGCCAACGCCGTCGGCTCGCTCGCCAAGTTCATGGACTACGTTACCTACGGCTACATGATCGATAACGTGGCGCTGCTCATCACAGGCACCCTTCACGAACGCGACACGCGCGAGCTGCTGGATCGCTGCCATCCTTTGGGCTGGTTCGAGACGATGCCGGTCCTCTGTGTGGCGACAAATATCGAGGAGTTGTACAACAGCGTGTTGATCGAGACCCCGCTGGCACCGTACTTCAAGGGCAGCCTCAGCCATCAGGACCTGGACGAGCTCAACATCGAGATTGTGCGCAACACGCTCTACAAGAACTACCTCGAGGACTTCTACGAGTTTGTCAACTCCCACCCGGACATGGCCGGCACCCCGACAGCCGAGGTCATGTCAGAACTGCTTGAGTTTGAGGCCGACCGCCGTGCCATCAACATCACGCTCAACTCGTTCGGCACCGAGTTGTCCAAGGCCGACCGCAAGAAGTTGTACCCGAGTTTCGGTCTCCTGTACCCCGAGGGTACACTGATGTTGTCGCGGGCCGATGACTTTGAAGGCGTACGGTTGGCTGTTGAGGGCGTGTCCGACTATAAGTCCTTCTTCGAGGCAGCTGGGTTGGGTGGTGGTCCCGGTGGACCGGGCAACATGGCCGGCGGCTCTGGGTCCGAGAGCCGGAGTCTAGAAGACATGTTCTACCAGAAGGAGATGGAGATTGCAAAGAGCGCGTTTACGCGGCAATTTACGTTTGCAATTGTCTACGCCTGGGTCAAGTTGCGGGAACAGGTAAGTTCCTTAGTTATTATGGCTTCTGTTTTCGCATCTTTTGCCCACCTTCTAACTCTCCACAGGAAATCCGCAACATCACCTGGATTGCTGAGTGCATAGCACAGAACCAGAAAGAACGCATCGGCAACTACATCAGCGTCTTCTGATGCTGGTGAGGAGCACGAGCGACAGTCGTTATGTAGAGTCGTCTTTTCTGGGTACCCTGAGCATGCTTTGTTGTTTTGTTTTTCGGCGTCCGGCGAAGGTGAAGGACAAGCGGTGACTTGAGTTAACAAGATGCGAAATCTTTGCGCGCTCCCGTCAATTGTTGGTAATGTACTATACATAGATGAACTGACAACATCTTTGAGTATTCTTTTTTACACACGTCCATAGGCCCTCCCAACTCCCTCCTCCCATGTATCGAACTCGGATCTCTTGAAAATCTTTAGATACTGATCTGGTCCTTGTATGTCGCCGGCGTCAACCCCAAAGTCTGGATCAGGTACTGCCACCGCCCGCTTCCCCTTTCCTTCCTCTCCATATACCTCAGCAGCTTCTGCCTCCTGTGGCACAGCGTCCGCAAACTCCTCTTGTTGTTCTTATCCCTGTTCCCCTTGGGCCCCTCCAGCTCCTTCGCCAACGCCCGGATCTTGGTAGTCAGAATGGCAATCTGCACCTCGCTGCTGCCCGTATCAGGCCCAGCCCGGACCGGCTTAGGCTCCGGCACCTGGTTCCGCCCCGGCGGCGGCGCCGAGTTTGCGAGCTTATGATCCGTGTTGTGTCGGCCAAACTCCTCAATACACCGCCGGATATTGGCGTGCTTGCGGTCTTTGGCGCTGCCGTTCCGCAGGTCTGTGATGCGCTGCAGCGCGATCAGCGCTTTGGCGTGGTGTTCCTTGTGGTCGTCCATTTCTAGCTCCGCCCCTACCGGGTCGAGCTTCGGGTTCTCCTCCACCGTCAGTGGCTGTGTCACCCGCCGGGAGTGCTCGATCGCCCGCTCCAGCTCTTCCTTGGTGAGTAGGTAGTTGAGCAGGTGCGGCGACGTCGGTAAGGGGTGCGAGCCGCCGGATTCGGAACTCTCGGGTGATGTGGCTTCCTGGCCGGCGGAGTCGAAGGACTCGACGAAGGGTGTCGTGATGCCGTGCACGGGGCTGCCGTAGTTGGCTTTTTCCTCGGCGTCGATCTCCTTGCGCCGCTCGAGATGGGCGTTCTTGCGCTGCTGTGCCTGAGCCCAACCGTAAGGGTCTTGCTTCATCTTCCTCCGCTTTTCCTTGTTGGAGATGTTGGCCGTTTGGATTACCGGGAGCCGGCTCGGGGTGGGGGTGGAGGTTGTTGGGGTCGGGCGCATGCACACTGCAGAGGGTTGTCAGCCAGTCATTGTCGGTCCGGTGAGAGCTCAAGGAGTGTCTTACGCGTGAGGCTGCGAAGCCCCTGCGGGGCGGGTATCCGGGGAGGCATCGCGACGGTCGTGTGGGTGAGTTCACGTCTTCCTCATCGCCGTCCCGCTCGATGCGGCTCTCGCAACTTTCTCGCTGGGACCCAGATTTTGGATTCAATGGAGCTAAGCCTGGATAGGACTAGCGCAATTTCAGTGCCACGGTAAAACCGCGGCTAAGGTCCCGCCTTTGCAAGGTCTGAGGGATGCGGAACAGCTGGCAGCGGCCCGCCAGGTTTGGGGTCGCCAATTGCACAACCCTGGCGGGGCTCTCCACAAAATTGAATTTGTGTGCGAAAATCGCAGAGGCTCCGCCTGCTGCAGCTCGCGGCCCCAAAAAATATATCCCAATCTCGAAACGCCCGAAACTTGACCTCTTTCTCCTCGTCGTCACGTCCACGAGAGAAAGCACAGTCAAGATGGCGCCTGCTAACCTCCCCTCCATCTTCAATGCCACGAGCACTGACATTGAGCAGCTCCTCGCTGCTCAGTGCCACATTGGCTCCAAGAAGTAGGTTCTCTTATACCTTCGGAATTTTGAGATATTGGTGGCAGCAGAAGCTAACATTTCGCGACAGCTTGGGCGTGCACATGCAGCGTAATTATTCCCAACGGACCTCCGAACGAACGCGGGACTAGATGTCTGACTGGTTTCTGCTAATAGCCTACCTCTGGAAGACCCGTGCCGACGGTGTCAACGTCATCAACATCGGCAAGACCTGGTATGTGGGCTGTCGCAACTGCGCGCAGGAACCGAGTCGAAAGACAAGTAGGGCGAACATGTCGCTAACAGAGCTTTCTCCAGGGAGAAGATCACCCTCGCCGCCCGCATCATCGCCGCCATTGACAACCCGAGCGATGTGTGCGTGATCTCGGCCCGTCCCTACGGCCAGCGTGCCGTCCTCAAGTTCGCCGCCCACACCGGCGCCCAGGCGATTGCCGGTCGCTTCACCCCCGGTTCCTTCACCAACTACATCACCCGTTCGTTCAAGGAGCCCCGCCTGATCATCGTCACCGACCCCCGCACCGACGCCCAGGCCATCAAGGAGGCCTCGTACGTCAACATCCCGGTCATCGCCCTCGTCGACACCGACTCGCCGACCGAGTACGTCGATGTTGCCATCCCCACCAACAACAAGGGTCGCCACTCCATCGGTCTCGTCTGGTGGATGCTTGCCCGTGAGGTCCTCCGTCTCCGCGGCACCATCTACAACCGCGAGACTCCCTGGGACGTCATGCCGGATCTGTACTTCTGTATGCTTACCCTACCCCCTGTATTTCGACTTGTAAGTCTCAAAACGTTACTAACCATCTCGCAGACCGCGACCCTGAGGCCGAGGCCGAGGAGAAGGTCGAGGAGGAGAAGCTCCCGGGTGTTGAAGAGGAGGGCGCCGTTGCCATCGAGTCCGGCTTCCAGGCCGGTGCTGGTGACTGGGAGGCTGCCCCCGCTGGCTTCCCCGCTGCCGCTACCGGCGAGTGGAGCGAGAACCAGCCCGCCAACTGGGAGTCCGGCGCTGCTGCCCCCGCCGCTTCCACCGAGTGGGCTGATGCTGCTCCCAAGGACGCGGCCGCCGGCTGGTAAACAACTCAACACACAAGGCATAAAATAAAAAGGCTTTTTTTTCGGGGTCAGGCGTATCGGCGCGGACGCTACGGGTGTCGCCCTTTCCAAGTCGTAAATGGCTTTCTTCTCTCCGTCTTAGCTGGATCCTCTTGCAGAGTTTCTCTTTGGTTCAAGGTTACCCATGACCGCACTAATGAGGGAAAGATATCCTCTCTGGGCTTGTTCTGGAGAGGGGGAATGCCCTGTGGGGTCATGAGGGGTGGACTTAATCGTTATCCCGCCTTGCCATAGGAATTTCACTCTGTCTGTTTCCCGCTTGGTGTTTTAATGAAGTAGACAATTGACCCTGGTGCCTTTTTAATCCCGTGGTCCAACAAAAATATGGGGATGCCGTTCACCAGACCTTGATATCACCTCTCGTGCTTGAAATGTAGACGGCACATAGAGCCAAAGAATGAAGGTAACCTATAGTATCATTCCGATCATCGATGTACGAGAATTATGCACAATGTCCTGCAGGTGGAACTATCTGATGAACAAGACAGATGTACGCATAGCCTAAGATCCGAGAGTACTTAGGTATTATAATTTTGCTCCAACGCCACAACGACTCTTCCTCATATTCTTCTCAACAACCAGGCGTGGACCTAGAGTGGCAACCACCACAAGCGTGGTATGTGTTGAAATCAGGTTATGTTGTGATCGAAAAGTAGAGTTCCTCGTCTTACCCCCTCGCGAACGGAGAGAGGGATGAAAAATTACCTTCCGATCTTGTTTTGGTTAGGCCTTGCTAGATTTAAGCGTCACCATGGAAGTAGGGTTATATAAGGAGAAAGGCTAACGTAACAATTAGCCAACTTTAAGTATCCCTGAACCGGCAGTGGCTTTCCCAACGTTAACAAAACACTGCTCCTTCACTCTCTCCGTCCCGCCTCGCCAACCCTTTATCAACCCCTCCCGCACAACCCCTCCCAACGCCCCGCCAAAGTACCTAGCAACCCCAAACCGTCGAATAGTGCAGTTGGGGGGGCGTAGGCACACCCGCCGTGCCCATCCACTGGGTCCCGTCCCGCCTTTGCACAGGTTCGATTCCTGTTGTTGGCGCTTGAAGGCAAAACCACCAGGTTTTCGTAGCTGTTCCACTCCTCCTTCCTGAGAACAGGGAGGGGGAAGGTGGGCGGTGAGCTTTTTGGGTTTTGTTTTTATTGATTTCTCATGGCATTTTATTATTCATCTCTCGTGTTGGGTGCCAACGGAATGGCCCATTACAAGTAAGGCCAGGGCGTTATTTATGTTCAGGTATTTTATTAATAATGAGATATTTCTTTTATCAGATCGGGCGCTAACTATGGTGTTGTGCGAACCAGAGTTTGAAGATTCTACCTGTTCATTCCTAGATTGCATAACGGCCTGAGATAGATCCAAACCGAGAGTGGCTTCACTCTATCATCGTTACGGTCAATATCAAGAAGCTGCCTAGACCGGAATACTCCATCAAGCACCCAGTAACCTCCACAACGACAGAGCACAACACAAAGACAAATAGACCACTACATGTGTGCGATATCAACACAATCAATTGCTAGCTACCTTTCACCATACTCTCCTCAAACCCAGGTTGCAACACCCCTCTTCACTCCCGCCAACTATCTAACTACTACTCTTCTCTCACCCTGGACTCAGCAACCCCCACAACAACCCCTCTCGACCCCCCGGAGCCGGCATCTCTCTGCTAAACACCCACAAACACCAGACCCAACCCAGCCGATCTACAAGAAGCCACGACAAACCGCCCCAAGCAAGGTATATCCCCCTCAAAACAAAACATCAAAAATGCAACAACCTGCATCTACCTCACGCGAAGCCACACCACACCACTGAACCAGCCACTGAACCCACACCCCAAAAGCAAAGACATACAAACAAACAGATAGACAGACAGCCACACCCGTAAAGTAAAAAGACACCAATACGCCCCGCTACCCATAGTGATGAAAATGGCCGGATATAATCCAAAAAGAGAGCAATCGCAAAAGCCGCCACACTCCCTTGGGCCAAGACGAAAAAACGATGAGAAGCATGAAAATCATGTAATAAACTCCCCCCTTTTTTGTTTCCCCATCGCATCGCATAAACCTCCCATCGCATATAACAATCCCTTAAAACCCCCCGAAAAGGAAGTGACCGAACCGACCTCACCCCACAAGACCATACACAGGCCATAGGAGCCATGAATGAGACAAGTGCATGTATGTAAACACCTACTCCAACCCCTCCCCCAACCGTCTAATCTCCTCATCCCCCAACGCGCCCATCCACAAACACCGTTCCGTAACCCCCTCCACCGGCTGAAACCGATACAACATACTCGCCTCCAACAGCCTCAACAACGTCTTCACCACGCCCGCAGCCGTCCTACACCTCTCGAAATTCACCAGCGGCGCGCCCGTCGGGGAACTCGCAATCTCGCTGGGCTTTTGCGCGTTGAAGAGAAGATCGTGCGTGTAGATGCCTACGAAGGGGATGCAGGCGCCTCCGCTGGGGTCACTGGCACTGCCGGTGCTGTGGCCGCTGCCGCGGCCGTTGGGGGAGAGGGAGTACTGCGACGCACCCTCCATCTCGGCACGCATGTTATAGAAATTCCTCGTCGGGGACACCAGCGCCTCGAGCTCGCGCAATGTCTTCCGATCGGCAACAGGCACCATAGCCCAGGTCTTTGCCAGCCTGCCCACCTCATTACTAGTCAGCGCGATCGCGATCTGGCTCATGGTGGCAAAGTTGCGGTACCGCCGGCAGTGGGCGGCGATATGGATGAACTTGATCAGACAGCGGGCGCGCTCTTCGATGTCCCGGGTGAGGACGACTTGGGAGACAGCCCATTTGACCATGATGTTGAAGCGGGCGATGACGACTTCGACTCCGCGGGCGTCGGTGTCGCGGAGGAAGGAGACCCAGCTGCGGATGTAGGCGCAGCCGCTGCTGCCGTTGCCGGCGCTGTTGCGATTGCCGGTGTTTTGGTCGGCGTTCTTCCAGCGCATGTCGATGAGTTCCTTCCAGTCGATTTCGTTGAGGGCGTCTTTTTCGACCAGCGTGAACTGCTGTGCTAGCATGTCGCTGTCGAAGGCGAGGATGAACGGTAGATGTACCGAGTACTTGTTGTTCAGCGACCCCGGGAGTGGAGAGTCCTTAACGGTAGGATCGGTGAGTGACACCGGGGAATGGACAAACGACGCCGCGGCAGCGCCGGTAGTCGGGGTAGTCTCAGGAGTCAACAACGGCATGGGCGGCCGGTTGCCAGCAGAACCCATCTTCTGATGATGGTGTTCCGTCTCGCGGGGCATCCGCAAAGCCTGCATCAGCGTGATCCTCGGCGACGCAGGCCGCACAGGAGCCTCTTCCTCCCTCAACAAATGAGACGGCATCGTAGACAGCGCGACGCCAATCTCCCCCGAGGAAAACCCATCATCCACCGCCTCATCGACCATCACCTCCTCCGCCGACAGCTCCGACGAGATGACACTCGCATTGTCGTTATCACTATCAATATCCAGGAACGATTGCTCGACACTCTCCGCCGTCTCCAACTCCCCAGCCAACGTCGTGCCCTGCCGGATCAACCCCAAACTCTCAGTCCGACTGACAAATTCATACGACGGGTGCTGGGAATCGGTCATGCTCTGCTGCTCTGTCGGCATGGCAGGGTCCTCCTCCGGGTCCTGGAGTATCGATCGGTCGGTCCACTCCTGCGTGGCGGTCCGTCGGCTGCGTCCATCGTCGGTCAGGCCGCGGTCGAGAAGCGGGGTGGAGGTGTAGGACACCAACGAGCCGTCGGAGAGAAAAGACTGGACGAGACTGTGGCGGCCCTGGCCGTTTGTTGGGTCCAGCAACTTGGCGTTCCGGGTGGGCGTGGTCGTCGTCGATGACGAGGGTGGAGGCTGCTGCTCATTCCCCAGGTATGCCCCCCCCTCCTCCTCCATCCCATCATCATCCACCTCCTCCACACCAACATACACCTCCTGCAACATTTCCTGCTCGTGCGCGCCCTCCTGCGATACCTCTACGGGCTGCACCTCCACAGGCGCCACAACCCCCCTCCTCAAATCCATCGACAACTTTGGCCTAGGCCTCCGAGTCGGAATTTTCCCCTCCAACTTCAACAACGCAGCCTCCACCCCCCCATCATCATCCAAATCATCCGGAATCAGCGCCAACTTCTGCGCCTCGGCCTCAAACGACGGCCGCATAATCGGCTTGGACGAGTGCGTGCTAAACAGCGACAGGTTCTGTTTCGGTGTTGGCGTACCCTCCTCTTTGTTTTTCACCTTATCCATCATCTTCTTCTCAGCCATCGCCCCCAGCGAAAACGTCTCAGCATGCACGGGCGACGCGTCGCTCGCCACAACGTCGACATATCCGCTAGACTCGGCCACGATGATGCTCTGCGCGCCACCGTACGAACTGCCAATGGAATCGGTGTAGGTCGTCAGGGATGCGACCGACTGCTGCAGCCGCCTTGCCATAGCCAGGTCCAGGTCGTTGACGTTAGTCACGGCGCGCAGGTCCCCACCAGGTCGTCGGCGCAGGACGCGGAGTGGTTCGGGGGCTGTCATGTCGTCATCGTCTTCGTGGCTGTCGTTGTCATGGCTGTCGTTGTCATGGCTGTAACCCTGAGGCTGACCGTAGATCTCAAACTGGCCATAGATATCAGACTGGCCAGAGACAGTTGTAGCATCGAAACTGCGGACTGTCGGCTCGCGGTACACGCCGCTGGCTATCGACGCGCGCCGTGTTCGGCGTTGCGAGGGATCTAAAGTGTAGGAAGGGTGCTCAGCGTAGGAAGGGTCGGATGCGTACGACCGGTTTGAGTTTGACTCTGGCCTCCCCCACGCCTGTTCGCCAACAGCGACAGATTGGGTATGAGTATGATTTTCCATCTCGCGCAAAAAGTCAGACGAAGGCCGAGGTTGATCTTCCGACGGCCGCTCCGACCTTCCCAAGGTTTCCATATCCGGGACAAACGGTGGTAGAGGATCGGAGGCCGATGGATGGTGATGATGAGGTACGTGCTGGTCGAGTAGATACGTCTCCCCGTCTACCCCGATGGCCTGGCCCGGCGGCGTATTCGGCGGAGTTGGATCGGCAGCCCCATTCACCGCGAATCCCTCGCTGTACCCCTCCATGCCCGAATTTGCAACCCCAATAGCACCCGTCATGACGGGATACTCTCCTCCACCCAAATACGTGTCGTCCACAATGACAATCGACTGGCTGCCCGTCGTGATGCCCATATCGCTTGTCGGCCGATTCAACACGTAATCATGCCCGTGACCATGACCATACCCAGCCGGATGCAGATGCGTGTCTGACGAGCCCTGGCCCTGAATAGCAAGACCAGCCGGTTGTTGCTCGGCATCCTCACGAACAGGCGACTGTTGCTCCGACTGTCGCTCCGAATTCTGCTCCGACTGCTCCGACTGCGCCAGCGAGTCCTCCCTAACAGCCTTCTTAAAATCCTCCGCGACCTCCGCCCCCAACAAATCAATCCTCACCGGCGGCCGCCCGCCACGCGCCCGATGATACCCTTGGAACTGCGGAACAATCGGTGTGCCCGGCAACCGGTTAGTGGTCGCGCCGCGGGGCATGTCTGGTGCGATCACACTGCCAAACGTGCCCTGCGTAGGCGACAAGTGCTGCTGGCCCTTGGTGCTCAGCGCTCTTCGCACGCTCCCTAGCAGCTTCTTCATGCCCTGTCCGGACATGGCCGACGCATCCTCTTTGTCGGTGAGGTCAGCAGGCGGGTGTTGGAAGATGGTGGTGTGTCGCGCGTCGTTCATGTTCGGCGGGTGGACTTCGACGAGCGCCTGGGACGGGGGCATGATATCCCCGCGGACTAGGCTGCCGCTATAAGGAAGCGTCAACAAGAACTCGGCGTTTTTGTAAATGCCCTTCTCAGTTGTCGGGTTCTCCCGCAGGGAATCGCTCAAGCTGCCGCTTCGTTTGTGAGGCATGTGGCGCGCAGCACGCTTGCCCATGAGAGCGCGCGGTGTCGTAGCGACGGGGCCCATGGTGGTCATGGACGATGGGTTAACGGGGTGAGCTGCCGGGTAACCGGCCGCTGGGCGCATCGGCCGCATGCTCTTGGTTGGGAACGAGCACGAGACCACATCCACACTCGTGATACTCGTCGGCGAGATCGCTCCGTTCCTCGCCGCCGCGTTATCGGCATCTGCCCCATTCTCTGGCGTGGCCGGCCGATCCCCCGCTACAACGGCATCGATATGACCCGCCCTCGCTACACCCCCGTAGAAACTGATGTGTCCGCGCGGGCTGGCAGGAAAGATCAAGTCCTCCAGCTGGGGCGGTTCCGCGTTGTTCTCCGCCCAAAACGTTGGATCCAGCCGTGAATCACGGTTCCCTGCGATGCCCCCGGGTGTGACTGGCACATCCGGCCCCAGCGCCGTATCAAACTCCGGCCCGTCCCAGAACTGAGTACACACCCGCCGCCAACACTTCTTCAGCTCGGCCAGGATCTTGAGAGGTACTTTGCGCGCGGCGGGGTCTTGCGCAAAGTCGTCCATCAGTTCGTTCAGCAGACTGCAGAACGTGACGCGGATGCTGTAGTCCACCAGGAAGTCGTCCATAAAGTAGTTCAGGATCCAATGGCGCAGCGCAACGAAGGTGCGCACCCGAACCACCTGGCCGACCTCATCCGCTCTGCTGAGCGCCCATCGGAGTCGGGCAAATAGCATGCGGACCAGGTCCGAGGACTCCAAGAACGAGCGGTACGTTAGAAAGAAATCAGACAACAACTCGTAATCGACAAAGCTCGGCGACGTGATTTCCGCCACGAGCCGTGGTGGTGTAGCCGCCGTAACAGCACCCGCCGTGGAGTACCGTACAATCGTGCGGTCGTCACATGCAGGGCCGAATGTGAGGTCGTCAAACATCGCCGGCTCAATGACGAGGTGCGACAAGACGTACGGTATTCGCGGCCGCATCGGGAGCCGAGCCGGACCGTAACCCATCGGGTTCGAAGGATCGGGCGAAGGGGACAACATCCCCGATGAGCGGAAGAAGCTCCTCCTCCGTCCATTACTCGACTGCCCGTCCAACGGCGTCAGACGCAGGAACGAGGTACTGCTAGTGCGCGCCTCCTCCGTGGGAGCATACGACGAGCCCCGAATAAACGGTGTCCCCCGGATGCTAAACCTGGGCGTGCCTATCCTCCATGACGGAATGGCCACCTCCAGCAGCGGTGGCACCTGGTTCAAGTCATTCTCGTCCACCGTCCGTGGCCGTTGGTCGTCCCCGGGTTGTGTGATGACCACCTTGAAACCCCCCGGTTCCGATTCCCGCGCAATGCTCGTATCCGGAATCGTCGAGTCCGACATCGCCCGGCGGTGCCTTTGGCGGATCCGTGCCTGCTTGTCCCCCGGGTGACCCCTTCCCAGTAGGCTCGGCGATGATGATAACGGGGGCTGTGATGGCGTCCAATCCCGAGGTGGAAGGTCGGCTTGGGCGTCGCGTTCAAGCTCGAGTCGTTGTTCGGATGCCAGGTTTTCGAGTCCGGCCGTCCCAGGAGGCGTCATGGGGAAGACAAAAGGCGGTTGTGGGTACCGCTGGTTTGCTGGTCGGACAGTTGGCCTAAAACACAGTCAAGGTCAGTGACTGTTTATTGCACACCTCCCGACGTCGAAATGTGCGGTTATGGGAAAAAGAGAATAGGTGAGCTCCGCAGGCATCCGACAAAGCTGCACATCGTGTGCCCTACCTGAGAAATATGCGGCCGTTGTTCCCGACATTGGCCACAGCGAACTGCCTCCCCTCGCGGCCAGCCGAACCCCCATCGGGGGTAATATCCCACTTCTCGCCATCGTCCTGGCTACTCTTCTTCCCCCGTCGCCCAGCCAGCACCTCCTCATGTGACGTGCGCTCCGTGACAGGCAACAACGGCTTCGGTGGCGCGCCGGCTGACACCCAAAGCTTTGCCTTCCCCAACCCTGTTCCTCCGGTTCCGCGTCCTCCCGTCTTTGTCCGCCTAGGGTGGTGATCGTGCGGTGACCTTGGCGGATGTTGGATTTGCACCCTCTCCGGGGATGCCGTGACCTGAACCTGCACCTGTTGCTGCTCCTTCGGGGACTGCGGCGGTTGTTGCCGTTGGACGGGGCGTGCCGTCAGTCCGACCGCTGCTGATGGCGGCCACATTTCGGTTTCCATCGCGCACAAGAACAGGCCCTATGGGCAAAGCGCGCGGCCGCCTGTGTTCTGACCGAGAAACCTGCTACTCCTGCACCTGCTGCTACCGTGGGCGGAAGCGTCCAGACAGAATCGAATACATCGAGCGTCAGCGCGAGTGCATGGTTGCTACTTTGTCGTCGTAGTGTCGTTTATCTTGGTGGAAGTATGGGGGAATATGACGAGAAATTGGGAAACGAGCGCGCGGGCGAGGTGTGGCGACCCTTTTTCTTAAGTCCGGGTTTTGGTCGTGTTTACCCAGAACAAGCCGAATCCCAGGGTGGGAGTTGCACAACAAGACACGGACTGGACACACGGGAAAACAAGGGAGCAGGCCGCGCGAAAACGGCTCGGCCAAACGAGAGAAAACGGGTTAGCGTCGTGGGAGAAAACGTCACGCGTCCAGACCCTCAGCCGAGCGAAAGAGTCAATTGTTTGCAAAAACACGCAAAGAAGCAAAGGAGCGGGAAGTCGAAAACGAAGAAAAAATGTGAGTGAAGGGAGGACACGGCTGGTGGATGGAAATCGTTGGTCAGTTCAATGGCTCGATCAATGAATGACACTGGAAGGGCAGCAGATCCGGAAAGACAGGTCCAGAAGACAACCAAAAGGAGCCAAAACACCAGCTTCTGCAAGTTGCTTGCAGGACGAATGCAACAAGGGCCTCGACGAACGAGAACCGCAGCCGTCCGATCGGCGAGTGGGGAAAACCTCGAGGGAAAGAAACAGGGCCAGGGTTCAAAAGGCAAGGCAAGGGGGGGAACAAAAAAAAATAGACCGGACCAGGGTCCGGTCCTGTCCTCGTCCCGGAGACGCGCGCACGCAGAAGGCACGAACGGCCGACTCGCAAGCAAGTGGGAAATTTGGCAGTCAAGTGGGGCGGGAAACCGAGGAGCAACGCGGGAGGGAGGGAAGGCACGCACGGCAGGCAGGGTCGCAGCGGAAGGCCATCCGAGGTGTGCCTGCCCATGCGAAAGTCCCGAACTTGGCTTCGAGGAATTGACGAATGCAGAAAGCCGGTTGGGACGGGACATGGGATAGGGTGTGGAAAAGTGATTGTGGCTGGCGCAAACCAGGGCAACCGTTCCGCCGTTTGGTGCTTTGCAGGCCGTTTTTTTGGGCATTGGTTGCAAACTGCGGAGTCGATGACAATTGCTGACTACGAATATGTAGGGCGGTAGGCTGACCGTGCGGTGTGGAAGGTACAGTAGTTAACTACTAGTAAGACGCTACACTTGTGTAAGACTCTTCACGTGGTATCAACACTGGCAAAAATCTGATCTCATCCCCAAACACCAAGAGAAACCACCGAGTCTCACAACTCGCAACCCAGCGTGCGATCCTACGTTAAGTTGCAGCAGCCCACGGCCCAGCACACCGGACAGAGCCACCCAACCTGACCGCGCCAATTCGCAAGCAGAACGATGGAGCCAAAAGGGGGGCAGCGTTACCGCCAGGTTACCGCGCGCATGGTCAAGGCCAGAAGGCCTAACTCGCTACCGTTAGCGCACCCAACGAGCCCAGCACTGCGGGGCTTGGGCCTCTTGCCCGGGTCGACGCCGGACGAGGCTCCACGATGCGCGTCCGTCCAGCCTACCAGAGGCGAAACCGGTGACGAGGGGTCGCGATGCATGCACGAAGCAGAACCTTGACGGCGGGCGGCCAAGGCATTGGATGGATCGTTCTCTTTGGCGGGCCTTGGCGAGCTCGGGAGCCCACGGAGCTTGGGGATCATGCAGGTCGGTGGTTTGTGTCCTTGTCTTTCAGGACGTCAGGAATCGACCCCTTGATCGTTTTGTTCACTTGTGGGTGGGAATTGGGAATCCTCGGATACCAACAAATCTTGACCCGTCATCCGTGGTCGGCAAACGGTCTCAACCAAGGACCCAGGCCCCTTTTTGCGCTACAAACCGTTAACTAAGTTAGCTACCCGTTGCTCCGTAAGCCGTTAGCAGTTGCCCGCCCGTTGCCCGTTGTCTCGAACTCGGCACCAGAGCCGCAAGCCTTCCACGCCCTGCACCAGTACCACACGTGGGTCCTCCCCCCCGACGCAGTGGAGATCCCAGCCTCAAGCCCATGCCCGCCCCGAGACGCTGCTCCAAATCAGGATGTGAACATCCCGGTTGTGGTTGGCGCGGAGGCAGTTTCCGGCCAGCCGGTCTCGCTTGGCCCTGGGGCCTCATTTCCCAGCCGGCCGGAAGAGATGGGGCCAGCTTTAGCTCCCGATCGTGTGCGAAGCTGTGGATAATTTGTGGCCGAAAGAGAAGAGTTTTCTCAAACGGCCGGCGACAAGGCAGACTGTTCCAAAGTGCTCGCTTTTTTCGAGTAACTATGCCGAAGCCGCTGTTGACAGGGTGACAAAGGAACACACGGCAGAGGACTTATCACAGCGGTCTCAAGCAAGCCGGCCACCAGCGACACCAATCTCCCCCGATCCAAGCAGAATGCAACCCGCGACATCTCTGCATCTCCGGTGTCGTCCGGTTGGGTACCACTTTCGTCCGATAACGAGTTAAGCAGCGTAGCAACGGGTCCATCCTCCCTGCTCCCCAGTCCAACGCGCTGGAACGCCCAGACAAGCCAGGCTCTTCCAAACGCTTGACTCAGGGGCAATCCGAGGCTCTCGCAAGACATTGCTAAACCCCCACGTCATCCGTCCCCGCGGTGCCACACGGCGCGGGGAGGATAACCACCTCGATAAGACCAGGAAAATGGGGGCCGCTCACCTTGGTGTTGCCTCAAACCGGCAAGTGACGCCGTTTGTGTTGCAGCCGGCCGGGTCTCTCAGTTCCTGCGTTATGCGTTCGTTGATCAGGAGATCAGGTCCCGGGAGGTGGGACAAGACGATTTTCGGATCCGTGTCGGTTCCACGAAGGGGGCGAGCGAGCCAGTCCAGCGAGCCCAGTAAGGAATCCACTGGAAAATGTCACTGAATGATCCCCGAAAGGGGGACATGAAGCATTGTTTACCTCGGCTTCCAAATAACCAAATAACCAACTATCACAAGACGTCGTTGGTAATCGTTGATTCAGCAGTTACGAGCTCAAAAAAGGTATCAATTTGCCCCCTTCGTCCCGGCCCAGGCCGAGGCTTGAGTTAATTACCCTTTCCGGGCAACACAAACTGCCCCGCAGTTCCCTGATCGCCCTCGCGCTGACTCCTCCTGTCCTGGCGCATCTTCGCCTTTGCCCGTCATCGCTCGCGCCGAAAAGGGCAAAAACAACGAGAAGGGCAAGAAGACAGAAAACATGTGCTGACGGCGATCTTTTCAACGTCGCTGTCATCTTTTAGTGTACCAAGTAACGTGGAAACTACACTGCGTGGACATATTATCCGTCTATACACTACGAGTCTAGGAAGTACACATAGCTTGAGATTCGGCCGAACGGGATCGACGGGTTAACTTGGCAACTGTGCGGGCTGTGTCGTTAACTTCAGAGACAAAGCAGATGGAGTTTTCTTTTGAACGGTTGTCTCGGTGGCTCGGCAACTTTCCCGCTGTCAAAAGACGATCAATCGGATGTCTTGTGTAAAATCCATTGTATGCACAGTAACCTTCTTTTTCTTCAGCTTGACTTGACGTTATGACTTACCCTTTGTATCTCATAAAAAGCCGGGTAAAAAGTAAGGTTAAACAGAATTCACGAACAGTTCCTCCAGCAGTCATGGGAACCAACAGAATCTCATCTCATCTCATCTCATCTCATGCAATGCAATGCAATGCATAACGCGCCAGTGCCGGCAGGGCATTTGACGTCCAGTCGAGAGCCGGTTCCAACCTCCAACAACATGACCGCTCGGTTACCATTCATCAATGTAACCGGCATTCTTACCATCCGATCATCGCAACAAATGTCGTTCATCTCTCGGGCCATCGGCAACGTCAAGCACCGGCCAGGAACACCCTTCCAGGACATTACAAACCTGCGGGGAAGCTCAAGGTGAAGTGGAGGCAGTGGAGCGGTGGTCCAGAAACTGCTCTCCAACTCCAAACAAGGGAAACGACGCACTCCAGTTGACAGGTAGCCTCAACCTCCCCTTGCTCCCCAAACCAGAAAATGACACTCTACAATCCCAAACAACATGCGGAAAGAGACCCTTCAAGATATCCAGCCCGCCACAAACAATCCCATCCCTTCCCATCCCTTCCCAACCCAGCATCTCCCGCATCGAAACTCCTTCGCTTAACCTTGCCAGCTACGTTAGCGACTTAGCGTGCCAGACACTCGGCGTTTTTTTCTACACTCCACTACGACACCCGTCGGTCGATGGCGTCGATCTCCTCCATTTAACTCGAGTCGCTTGTCGCGGTTGCACCGCTAACTAACTAACTAACGTTAAACGAGCCAAACTGACGAGCATTTCCACGTGCGGGAAGGGAATACTCTCAGGGAGGGGGGGGGAGAGGGAAGAAGCGAGCGAGTGTTGATCAATTGCGTTCGCAATGGTCAATCACATGGTTACAACCAGAGACCTCGCTCGCTCGGCAAAGGAATCAAAAAGCATTTTGGTGATCGACCGCTAGGCGGCTTGACGGTGAAGCTAGATATGCAGGTGCTAACCCGCTAGCTGGATGGGGGAAGGGACGCGAATTGAAGGGTCAGTTGAAGTTTGACGAGAAGCCGAGAGAATGACTTGCGGAGGTGTGAGTGGACAATGTCAAATGTTGGATGGGTGAATAAATCATTGGATCATGAAGAGGAGAGGAGAAGAGAAAAAGGTTTCAGTGGGGACCATCATTGACTACACTACACTAACTAACGTTAGCTTGGAAGTCGGGGATGGTGACGAATGACCCGACAAAAAGCATGTCGCGTCCCAGATCGTCGGGTCCCTTTGTTCTTGGCTGGCTGGCTGGCGTGGCTGGCTGGAGGAGAGAAAAGGTCTCGGACTGACTTCAAGGTCTCGATCCTCGTGTAGTGTAAGTGACATCTGACATCTCGCATGGAAAAAGTGAAAAGAGGGGAATGTGACTCGACCTTTGGCCCCCCGCGTTGTCGATTGCATCTTTTCGACACAAAACCGGAGGTTTATTGTTGTGTCTCTGTTCTTTCTTTTTTTCCCAAGTCATGCATGCGCTTGTGGTTCGACTTATGAGGGGAAGACGCGGCAGCCTTACGTAAAATGCCCGACGACATGTCATGGGATCTGTTGAAGACGACAAATGGGTCTGTTATCGTGAGAGCGCATTAGAGTAACCATGGCTGATTGATGTTATGAACGAACGAGATAAAGCTGGGAGGTCAACTCTCGAGCTAAGCAAGTTGAGCATGCTCTTTGATGTTGATACAACAGATCAGCAATCTGCCAAGGACCAATGATAAGAAACTCGAAAGAGACGGCGAGATGTGTTTCGAGTGACAAGCAGCTTTTGAGAATCGTTGTCACGATCTAAGACCCACAGTTCCAGGTCGGAGTGGGGGTAAAACAGGACTTCGGCGTGTGTATGTATGTACAAACAGGAAGAGTAGAATATCGAAGCCCCAACTCCAAGTAAATATCACTCACCTGTTTGACGGTCCAAGACGTAAACAGATGCCCAAAATCGGCCAAAGAACCGTCTCACGGGGTCACCACTCCCAGCACCGGCACTAGGAGGGGGGAAAAAGGGAGCTAGTAAATCGAACAGAAATACAACCCAACAAAAAGCTCACCCACTAACCCTCTCTTCTAAGTTAACAAGCTACAAAACATAGGTAGGGGTTTGCTCTTATAATCCTGTCAGATGCAGAAGAACGAGTGGTAAGAGAACCTCGACTGGGTTCCCGGTTGTATGGATTCTTCCCCTCTTGACCATGGCTTGGCTCTCGGGGGGTGACATGCGAGGAAGATAGAGGGCTGCTTTCCCGGTCAAGAGTACTAGAAGCGCTGAGCGGCTATATCTGATAACTTTTTCACATCCGCTCATGTTTCCTTCACCATCAAGAGCTTGGGCCAGGGAGGAAAAGGTTTTTTGAACGAGTCAGACAATTCATATCTTCCAACTGTCTAGAAAATGAAACCGAGCATATATAACTGCCAGTCATCTTTTCTAACCCGTCCCTCTATCACACAACCCCTAAAATCCAAACCTGCGTCCTTTTCTACCCTCATAGTATGGGATGTGTGTGCTTTCATCAACTACCAACCTCCTTCACCCCACAACCGCCAACCGCCTCTGAATCCTCTCCTCCAACTGTTCCACAAACCAATCAATCCCCCCCTCCGCATCAAACCTCGCCGTCTCCGCAGCCGCCAAAACCGTCTTGACCCCAATCTCCACCGAATCCGTCCCCGTCGCCTGCCTCAACGAGTCCACCACATACCTGATCCTCGCCTGCGCCCCATTCCCATTCCCATTCCCGCCATCTTCTTCCCGCTCAAACACCTTGGTGTAATCGAGCAGGTACGCTAGTTCCTCCGTGTTGCGGACGGGGGGTTTGTAGATTTGCTGTTGGAAGGCGACGGTGACGTCGAGTTGGTCGAGGACGGACATTTGGGAGGTGGTGGCGAGGATGAGGAGGCGGTGGCCGTGCGGGGGTGGGGTTTGGAGGAGGGTGATGAGGGCTTGGAGGATGGAGTTGGAGAGGCGCGGGCCGACGGGGTTCCATTCGATTAAGCGCTCGATGTTGTCTGTTGATTGTTAGCTGATTGTTAGAGACTACTGAAACTAGTCGCCGGAAACAAAGGAAAGGGAAGACACATACCGAGGATGAGCAAGCTCAAAGGCGACTTGTAAGCGTCGGCAAAAATCCGATGCAAGTGGTCTTTCTTGGCCATCTCGTCACGGAACCCGACCAGGGTCGCGGGGCTAACCATCTTGATGAATGGGTAATCCGATTTGCTGGCAAGATAAGCGGCCAGAGCGGTCTTGCCGCTCCCAGGCGGGCCATGAATCAGCACGGCTGTGTGTCGGAAATGATCCTGCTTGCGCACGCCGTCGTAGCACCGACGGCCGGCGTCCAGGATCTTGACCATGTCGTTCGAGTAGCTGACGATACCGAATGGGAAGGTGTCTTGAAGCTCCGACTCATCGGCACCAAAGGCCGCCTTGACCTCGTTCAGCGCGTTGAGGAAGTCTTGGTGGGTCACCTTCATGTTGACTACGTCCTCGCTCACGCTGGCGGTGGTGCCGGCTTTGATGTTGCGCGAGAAGGCGAAGGAGGTGGCGGACTTGACGAGACCGCTCAGCTCGGCGCCGGAAAAGTTTTTGGTGAGAGCAGCGAGCTCAGCGATGTCAACATCGTCACCCATGACCTCGTTTTCCTTCATCTTGGCCGTGTGAATGTTGAGAATCTGGTTCCGGCCGAACTCATCCGGGAGTGAGATCTCAATCTGGACCTCCAGACGACCGGGACGCAGGAGGGCATCATCAATCATGTCCTTCCGGTTGGTCATTCCGATGAGAAGAATGTTGTTGAGTTGGTCGACACCGTCTAGTTTTGAGAGCAACTGGTTGACCACGCTGTCCCCCACGCCGGTGCCACCGCCGGCCCCCGAGCCTCTTTGCTTGCAGACGGCATCCAACTCGTCAAAGATGATGATGTGGAGGCCTGACTCGTCACCCTTTTCTTTGTACTCCTTCTCGGCGTCGGCAAACAGCTTACGGATGTTCTCCTCGCTCTGACCGACATACTTGTTGAGCACCTCTGGGCCGTTGATAACCTTGGGCTCCCTAGCGTTCAGCATTTTGCCGATCTGACGAGCAATGAGCGTCTTGCCTGTCCCTGGTGGGCCGTACAGCAGCATACCCTTGACGTGCATGATGCCGAGTTTCTCAACGAGCTGGGGAGGGAAGATACGCGAGGCGAAAGCGCGGCGGAAGATGGTGGAGAATTCGCTGTCCAGACCACCGATGCCCATGCTTTCGAACTTGAAATCCGGGGTGATGATGGCGTTGGCGGCTGGGCGGCTTTTGGAGGCCTTGAATTTGACGGGAGCTTTGGGGTTACTGTAGAAAACCATAGTGGTTTGGGTGGTTACAACGCCGCGGTCCTCCGGGTTGCTGCTAACTGGAGGTTCAAGGTTTTGGGGTGACTGCATCGTGAGGTCAACCAAGGTTATGGTTTTCACATCGACGTAAAACGGTATGTTCTGGAAGTCGAAGAGCAGCCTCTGGCCCGGGGCTAAGACGTGGTTCTCAAAGTTGTCCGTAAACGCAGCGGTAAGCTGGTCTTGATCAAAGGGAACGTCCGTTGTCTGCCTCGGCCTCGCAAACCCCATTTCGACGTCGAGAGAACCGGCGTATGCTGCGCCGCCTTGGGCATAGGGGTCGTAGAGCTCAGCGGTGATGTTTTCCGTCTTCCCAACGTCGGCCCACGTTCGCTGAACGTCTGATAGACTGATAGTTCCAGGAGGATGGCTGGGCGTGGGGCGAGCCTTGACGACGCATCGTTTTTGCTTATAATCGCCTTTGATGAGGAGGTAGATGTCGGAACCAGAAGGGAAGTCGTTGGGTGACACGCCGCAGCTACTCGGGTCAGTTACTGCCCCAACACAGACGCCCAACGCATAGGCTAGAAAACCTAGAGCCAAGCAAATACTCACATATTCCCGAAAATGTACTTGTTCTGCTGTGTGTCCTTCGGTATCTCGATTTGTTCCAATCGCATCTGGCTGGCCTGCTGCGGCTGGTACTGGCGGGGGTTAGGGTACGGAGCCGGGCCGCCACGCGGGGGTTTCTCGAGTCCCCCGGACGGGGCCGGGGGCCGTTGATTGTACGAAGGCTGTTGACTGTACGCATCGTAGCCGCCGCGCGCGGCCGGGGGTGGCGCCTGGTTGTTTGGTGGGGGCCGTTGCTGCACCTGGCGTCCGGGGAGACCGGGGCCGGCGGGACTGCCGCCACCGGGGCCTCTCGCCATGCGGTCGCCAAACAGGCTGTTTTGTAACGCCCGGGTGTCCGGGTTGTTGCGTCCGCTCATGATGGTGGTTGGTCTCGTTTGGTTGCTGGGAGCTCGGTCGACACGCAAGCTGGGTGGGGTCGCTTCAGTTGTCTTTGTTGGGAAATAGTTCTCGCTAGCTGCGTCGTGTTAGCTGGACGAGATTAAGAGTATAAAAGAAGGAAAGGATGGAGAGAACTAACAAATAAGGAGTGATTTCAGTTATCGGGATGAAATCGCGGGTCGTGGTTGTTTTAACTTGGAACCTTGCGGCGGGCTGTGTTTCAGTTGCTCAGTGTTGCTGTCGTCTGGAGGGGTGGGGTCCAGTGGCTCGGGTGGAGACCCGCCCGGATGTGTGGAGCCACATGACATTCCAGACGGGCCGGGGTCTTTGACCTCAGGCAGCTGCAGGTTCAAGTTTTCTGATGAAGGTAGGAAAGAAAGTAGTTAAACTGGAGACTTCAGCTAGCGGACGGTATTTACAAGCTTAATGGACGGTATAATTTACGTTGGTCACGTTATACTCTATGTAAGAGGAAATCTGGTCTTTGTTCGGCCCATGATGACCCACAGCCCCCAGATGATGCCAAGACATCTGATAATGCACCTGAGCTTATGTCCAGCCCGATGAATTAATTGATCTTCAAAGTTGAAAGATCAACCGAGAAGGAACAAGTGACGATAGGAGAAAAAAGCTCCCAGTAATAAATACGGGGAGATATTAAAATAAAACGCTGAGGGTGAAGACGGGCTTCTCGATTGTCGAAAGTCGGGGTGCTGCTCTCCTGTAACTAGGTGCCTGGAGATTTATAAATCCCAGCGCATGCCCATTCAGCCGAAGCTTGTTCTGTCAATCTCAACCTCAAAGTTTCCCCCTCAGCTCTCCCACCATGCCTCTGTAAGCCCTCCCTTTCCCAAACAAACGACGACAAGCTTTATTAACATTCCCACAGACACCTCCTCGGCAAAAAATCATGGAACGTCTACAACCCCGCCAACATCGCCCGCGTGCAACGCGACGAGGCCGCAGCCCAAGCACGCGAAGAAGCCCACGAGCAGCGCATGCAAGAGGACGATGCCGCGCGTCGCCTAGCCATCCTCCGCGGCGAGACACCGCCTCCCCTCAGTGAATTAGAGCAACAGCCAGAACTTGAACCCAAACCTCGCGACCGCGACTCCTACTCCACCACCACCCGCAAACGCAAACGCCATGGCGAAGACGACACCGATTTCGAGATGCGCATCGCCCGTGAGCGCGCAGCAGCGGGCGACCGCGCAACCCGCGAGTTGGCGGGTCCTTCTTCTTCTACGTCTTCTTCCCACCCGCGCTCGTCCACTCGACCCGGCGTAGAACCCTCCCTAGTCGATAGCAAAGGGCACATCACCCTCTTCTCACCGCCTTCCCCCTCCCAGCAACCCCGTGAACCCCACCCCGAAGTCGCGCGCGAAGCGGCGCACAAGGAGCGGGAGCTGAAGGATCAGTACCAGATGCGACTTGTTAATGCGGCGGGGAAAGATGGGGCGGGGTTGACGGATGGTGGGCCGTGGTACGCTGCTGCTGCTGCTGCTGCTGCGGCGAGGGATGGCCAGGCGGAGGAAGGATCTGGGACCGTGGAAGTGGTGGAGAAGAATGTGTTTGGGAGGGATGACCCGGGGAGGAGGGTTAGAGCGGCTGCGAGGTTGGATGCGGGGGATCCGCTGGGGATGATGAAGAGGGGGGCGAAGATGGTGAGGGAGTTGGAGAAGGAGAGGAGGAAGGAGAGGGAGGAGAGGGATAGGGGGATGAGGGAGTTGGAGAGAGAGGGAGAGAGGAGGGAGAGGAAGAGGAGGAGGGGGGATGAGCGTCGGGAGGATAGGTCAGAAAGGAGAGAACATCGGCATAGGGACCGTGGTGAGGGGCTGAGCGAGAAGGACAGGCATAGGGATAGGGATCGAGATAGGGATAGGGATCGAGATAGGGATAGGGATCGAGATAGGGATAGGGATAGAGACAGAGACAGAGATCGAGGATGGAGTGGACGAGATGAAGCGGGTCGTAGAAAAGAAGGGGATGGATCTCGCCAGGAAGAACGTACACACCGGGATCATAAAAGAGAGCGGGACAGGCAGGATGACAGCCTCAGATCGTCTCATCCAAGAGATGACGGCCATCGCCGTTCACACAAACGCGAGGAAAGAGACAGTTCCAGAAGAGAACCTCGCTCACATTAACAATTACAAATCCACCACTATAATCCACTATAATCTCAAGACAAACAAACAGCCCCAGAAAATACCATTCCCTACGCCTCCCCCCACGGCAACCGAATCGCAACCTCCCTCATATCCCTCTCCACAATCACCCCCAACTTCCCTTGCCCCTTACACACCCTCTCCAACTCCGCCAACACATCCCTCGCCAGCCCCTCACTCGGCCCCTCCCTCCGATCACTATACACATCCAACCCCTCCGCCGTAAACACAGTCGGCGCAAACCACGTCACAACCCACCTCTCCACCTCAGGCTCAGCACCACCACCATTCTCCCCTTGTCCCTGAGATGATGGGGAAGAAGACGAAGAAGAAGAAGGCTTAGAAAGCGGCCGCTCCCCCCACCCCAAAACCTCCCAATGACTCCCCACGAAAAACAACAACCCACTCCCCCTCCAATCCCACGCCCCCCCATCCCCTTTTGTTACCGCCGTATCCACCCCCTGAATCCTTTTCACTTTATTCCCCTTCCCCTTCCCCCCCTTCTTCCTCTCAACAACCCCATCTCTAGCTCCAGTTCCTCCCTCCCCACCATTGGTGGTATCCTCCTTCTCCTTGTCTTTAGATAGGGCCTCATACTCCACCAAATCCGACACCCTTTCCACGTCCTCTCCTCCCTTGGTTTTAGAGGGCAGAGGACCGTAGGTGATACGCACGTTTTGAGCGGTGCGCCACATGCTGAGGGTGGAGTGGGTTACGGACCAGGTGCGGTGGAGGAAGGGGAGGGGTGGGGGGTTGAAGGGGGTTGTTGATGGGGAGGAGGATGTGTATTTGGAGGGGAGGCGGATGGTGATGGGTGGTTCGGATGCCATGGTTGTTGTTGTTGTTATTGGAGGGAGGTGGTTTTGGGATTGGATTGTTGTTGTTTTGTTTTGTAAGACGCGCTTTTGGCGTTGAGCCGTCTGGTGGGCTGGTGGGCTGGGTTGATGCCGTGGATTGGGGTTTTGAGATTGAAGATGCCAACGGGTTGTGAGGAATTGGCAACGGAAACAATGATGTCGGGGCGAGATGGTATTAAAGTGAGGTTGGGTCAGGATTATTGAGATGTGACGGGGGTAGTTCAAGGGGTGTTTGAGCTGGAGCCCGTGCGTCATTGGTAAGCTCCAAACACAGTGTGTAAAGATGCCGGGAAAGCTGGGCGATTAATGTTGGCCTTGATTTCTTGAGTGTGTCGGATCCGACCTAGAGGACTTTTATTCAAATTTACTAGCCCTATTCTTGTTGAAGTTACTGTATTCCGAAAGGCTAGACTCTAAATTATAGCACAGCAAACACCTACCTGGGACCTGGGCGAGGTAGGCATGCGCACTGTCTAGACACTGTGCATCCTGGGTTGCAGCTTCTTTATTTCATTCCACCTGCCCCACAAGGCTGAGAACAACATTCAACAGCTTTATCTTCGGGATCCAACTGGGCAGGCGCGAGCCTTGAATGGTGTGATCAGTAATTCTAGGGGATTTTTTTTGGGCCCTTTTGCCATTCCAGCCGTCTCGTCTTCCCGCGTTAGCAGAGCCCAACGGCCCAACAACTGGACCGCAAGCGGCAATCTTGAACCAAAGAAACGGAACCGATACCCCGGAGGTCGTTCATCCGAGATCTTCATATACAAACAGCAGCCCTATACTTAAGCTTTGCAGGCAGGATCACAACTGCCTAAATATTCTCAAACAAGGTCTCAAACACATAGTTCACCTGACGCCGTTATCATGGCCCACGATAACCCCGACGAGATCGACCTGTCCGAGGATGAGCTGCAAGCCGACAAGGACGTCGAAGTCGACGAGGAAGCCGCCATGGCTGCCACCATGGGCTTCACCAGTTTTGGCGGTGCCCGGCCCACCGACGACGACACGGAGGCCAACAGGCCCCCCAAGAAGCGCCGCTTCAATCACGGGCTCGACGAAGCTGTCGTTGCGCATTCTGGTGGGGAAAACTACTCCGGTTCCGTCGCTGATAACGAAGCTTTTGCGACTAGCGCCAACGCCGTAATCACCGGGCCGCGATCTCAGTCTCAATCTCAATCTCAGAATCGGCCACTATCCCCGTCCTCCCACAGCCTTCCACCCAACCCTCACGGCCTCCCCAGCCGTCCGCCACCCGTAGTGTCGGCTGCCGCCGCTCAAATACACCAACAGCCCCCCTTCCATCACCACGGCGGCCAGGCCCACCACAACCAACCGCACAATTCCCTCCCAACCGGAGGTCACAACTCTCGCAGCCACGGGGGCCAACAGAACCCGCTTTGGTACATCAACTACTACGATCACAGCAGCAACAGGAACCCCTGGGAAGAGCTGGAGCAGCTCAGGGGGCTGGCGCCCGTGGGATCGTGGATCGCTTTCTCTGGTGGTGGGGATGGTGCAAGGGGGCGGGGAGGAAGAGATGGGGGGAGACCAGCAACTGCTGGGACTGAGGAGGGGCAGGAAGTGGATGTGGCTGCTGGATGAGGGGCTATGACGTGAGACGAGGAGGTGCGTGGATAGGAGGTTGCGTGGCTGTGGGCGGTAGTGCGGCTTTCATGCGTCGGTCACACCAAGGAAATCAGCAGGGAAAACACAATACTGGAAAAAGGCTGTATCAAACAAGAAAAAACCAAGCAAAGACGCAACTGGGAAAGGAGAGAAGTTGGGACATCACGTGACGGCATCGGGGACGCACACCCATCAACCACACCAAGACTGCCAGCCCACGACAACGTCACATGACAGGGCCAAACAGGTTTAGGAGGGTGTGCCAGCACAGTGCCGGGATGCTGGGCGGACGGGAATCGCCACTTTAGCATCAAGAGACAGGAAACAGCCTAGAAAAGGGCACTGTACGTGGCAGGTCAGGCTGGACTCAAGTCACGAGGGAGGTCACGTCCACAGGTCACAAGCAAGCAGGCTTAGGGGACTGGAACGGCAACTGGAACAAATATCTACCGACGCCTGGGGCCCTTCCCCATGGGACCGGCTAAGAACTACGGCTGGAAAGTGGGAATAGTTACGTACCCGAACAGAAAGAGTCAAACGAAAAAAAAGGAGTAAAATCCTACTGGCTCAACTCAACCGACCAAGCCGCGCGATCCACCCACACATGTCATACGCATCCCCAGCCTCCTCCCTTCCTACCTCCCACCTCCAAATCCTCACCTCCCCCAGCAATACGCGCACTCACGTGTCCTTGACCCTCTCACCTCTCCCGTCTCACTCAGCATACCCAGCTCAGCTCACCTTGACGGCCTCAAACCAGCCAGCCGGGCCCGCTAGCCACTCCCGTTCCCTCCCTCCAGCTCGGCAGCCAACCTAGCCAGCCGGCCGGCTAACTTGGCCAGCCCATCTGCAAACTGCAGCCCTACCCAAAACGCTCGGCGCCCACGCTAGCCGATCGACCGTCCCGCGCTTGCCGCTCCGTCCCGCCTGTTTGACCCGCCCGGACGGGTCGAATTCGGTAGGGGGGAAGGGATGGGGGAAAAGGAGGGGGGTGTGGGGTTAGTTTGGGGGGTGGGTAGAAATGGGTATTTTTTGACCACCACCACCTTCATACCCGCGAGTGAAAGCACCACCACTGCTAGAAAAAAAGGGGGAGAATATGAAATGTGCTGCCGTTTCTTCCGTCCGCCGAACCAATCCGATCCGATCCCAAGGAAATAAACCCAAAAGAAAATAATAAAACAACCAAAAAAGGAGAAAAAAAAGAATAGAAAACGCCCGCTCCGCTAGACCCAAATACCCAATCGTGCCCTCGTAAACCCAAGCCGTGTGAAACCCTCGCTTCCCGCTTGCTCCCGTTTTCATTCCCCTACAGACATAATGACACCCGCCTAGAGGTTACCACGTGGGCGTCCCCAGATGCCCAAGATGCCAGCCAGTGATGCCCAGATGTGCACTTTGCTGCACTGCAGGCCAGCCAGGCAGGCGGGTGCAGGAGAGTGGAGGTGCGGCCCGCGCCGTTGCGAAACACACATCTATCTCCCTGATGGAGGGGAGTGTGATATCGCAGATTGCACGCCCGTTTCCCGGCCAGCCAGCCAGCGGTCTCGTTTCGAGGAACCGGAGACTGAGACGGAGAAACGCAAACGTCACCGTTCTCTTCTCCCACCTTGTCCTGTCCGCTGGCTGGCTCGCGGGCTCGCTGGTTGACCCGCCCATAAGAATGATCCTCGCACCCCCGTTTCCGTCTCCAGTTTCACACCCTCTCCAGCGGCTCGTTTCCTGCGTGGCTCGGAGATTTTTCTTTCCCACCCTCTCCCCCAAAACAAAACGTGAGACATGGGGAGAACACCGCATGCAGATGCGGATGCAGATGCGGCTCTGCATGCATGCGCCTCGCCAAACTCTCAGATCCGGACTTCCCTCCTTTTGAAGTGATAGGAAACGCCAAACACCGGGATGATGAAAATGGAAAATCAACGAAAAAATGAAAGATCAACGGAAAAACACCGGAAGAAGGAAAGGCTGTTTGGCGGCGAAAAAGATTAGTACATATCCGGCGACGGGTACCGCGCCCGCGCCTTGGCGTATTCCTTGGTGTGCTTTTTTGAGGCTTTTGTCTTGAGCGAGCTGTTGTTTCATCCCATTGTCAGTTTTCTATTTTCTCACTTTTCTCACGGAAACACCATTCCCACACCTGACCCTCCCCGGCAAGCAGAATCTCACGATTCCAGCACTACTGGGGATTCTGACACTGCGAACTGGGAACTGTAAAACGGGAACTGGGACGGGAAATCGCTACTTACGCAACCTTCTTCTGCGTCCACTCCAAATCATTATGTACCTCCCGCGCATCCTCCAAGCCCTGGGCAAACCGCGCCCGGGTCTTGGCCAGACGGGCCTGCGCTTTGGCTTGCAGTTCTAGCAGTTCGCGGTGTTTGGCGTTGAGGTGGCCAGAACTATGGATTTTGTTAGCGACTGTTTCCAGAATTCGCTTCGCTCGCTGGTTTGTGACGGGTTTTGCCGTTTTACTTCCCCGTTCGCGGGAGGGAGGAAAAGCAGAAAAGAAAAAAGGGGAAAACTCACGTCTGCGCCTGCTTAGCAGTACACTTATCCAACGGCAACGGATCAAACGACGCCGCAAACCGCTCCTGCATATACTCATTCAAATCGACGCCACTCGCCGACACAACGCTCTCCTCTCCACCGCCGCTGACCCCCGGGACACCACCCTGGGCACCGTAGTGACTGTGAGTGATCGCAGCGCTGCCGAGCGTGCCAACAGAGTAGCTATGTCCGCTGTACCCGGAGCCCGAGGTCCCGCTGCTGACGGAAGCATCGAGGTCCTCGTCGCCTTCGGGGGGCGAGACGGAGTAGGTGCTTTCTTCGCCGCCGCTGGGGTAGTAGCTGGGGGTGTAGCCGGAGTGGTATTGGGGGTAGGAAGGTTTGCTGGGGGGGATGGGGAGGGCGCCGGTGGCGTAGTATTGTGGGGAGTAGGTGGAGGACATTGTGGTGGTGATGAGTGTTTGGGTGGGTAGGCAAACGGTTAAGTGTGGGAACTGAAGTGTGACGAGGGGTGTATATGGCTGGTGGGTGTTCTTCAGAAAGACTGTTTGTTCGGTGAAGGTAGTGTCACCTGGGACAACTTGGAAATGTTCAAGTGAAGTAGGCGTGAGTGTAAGTGTGAGTGTCCGATGTTGGTGTCTGATGCTGGCGTCTGGTTCCTTGGAAGAAAAGAAGAAGAGAAAAGGAGAAAGAGAACTTTCCTCAACCCCGTCAACGACGACCCAATTTATACCCATCTCGAGACCCCCCCTGCCGGCCAGTTCTCGCCATCACGAGTTTGATCAGGATAACATCCGACGACTCTATTTGTCAAGGACCTCCACGACCCCGCTCAAGACCAAGAAGACGGATATGAGAGATGGGGGGGAGGCGAACAGAGTTGAGGTGACGAGAGCGGAGTTGCCCCTTCATCGAACCACACCTTCGTCCGCCCCCCCGTCCGGGAAGGTGATGAAGGGAGGGGAGAGGGACAAGGACCCAACCGGAAGAAGGGGAGATGGGCATGGTCGATGGGGTGATCCTGGATCGCCGACCAAACAGGGTAATGCCTGGATTGGCTCCAAGACGAGTTTCGATTGATCAGAAGAAAAGAAGTGTGCAATCCGGGTATGCATATGGCATCCATTCCAACGGTGGGCAACTATCACCGTTTGTGTCGATGACAAGGGCCCGAAAGGAAAAACGGGGGCTGAAGAAACCCTTGTCTCAGACAAGAAAACTTAGGCTTTCCTTCCCGAGCTCTTAACCCTCAAAAAGGCCCAGAAAAAAGACGGACAGACAGACCAACGGAATTCGATAGGTCGCCATCCACATGGGCTTGAGATAGGTTGAGTGGGAGCCAGGTGGGTTCGGTAGGACGGAGGGGCACAGGAGGCTCAACGGCGACGATCCGTGAAAGAGAGACACACACTAAAGAGAGGGGTGTGAACCTAACACTACTAGGCTAACGAAGGGATGGGAAGGCGAGAAGAAGAAAGCCAGGGCCATGAACAGGGGTCGGCCTTGTGAAAAACCCAGGCCGAGACGACGAGAAGGGGGATGGGGGAAGCATATGACAGGCTGGACCTCCCCGTGGAGGTAAGAGACGAGCCGTTCGGTTCATCAAAAACTCTGGAGGGCCATGGGCCGTGAGCTCCGAGTGGCCGGAAAACAAGAAAAATGGACAAAACGGACGAGGGGCGGGCCAAGAGAGAGAGACGGAGATGGTCGGGCAAATAGAAAACGAGGGACGGGGAAGACATGAGAAACTCATGTGTCGATTCGGAGGATCGGCCTGGACATCGAATGGGGATAAGGTAGGTTACGACGAACGAGGTGCTGGCGAGAAGTGATGACGCTAGTCAAGATTGGCGAAAAGAAAAGTAAAATAAAAAAGATTAAAACGCCAAAAAAGGACAGCATGGGAACTGGGTTCTCACACCGGCCAACTCTTGTTGGTTTGACAAGGGGGAAAACGGCGACGTCAAACAGTTGTTGCAAAAGGTGGGTTAGGCAGAGATGCGTCAGGTCGGGCAATGTGTTGTCCAAAAAATGCCTGCGGGTGGGATTTATTTTTTAAGAGGGGTCCAGGTCTTACACGGACGCTGCGAGTGAATCAATGGCAAACCACCCTGTCTGTTTAGCCTGTGCGTCTTACAGACGACACACCTCTTAACGGAAGAGAATGTAAGGCAGTTACGAGAGATTAGGACACAGATACACAGTCAATTCCCAATTAACTGCGGAAAACGGGCATAACGACCCGGGGCAATTTCTCGGTGTGAATTGGGCAAACATCGGGGTTGCTGAGTGGTGTGTGTGCAAGGCAAACGTGCTGTCCAAGGCTCGGCGGTTAAAAAAAGGAGGAAAAAAAAAGAGAGAAACGAGAACGTCCACGGCCCGGAGCCACGGGCCAGGAGGCGCCTTTCGCTTGATAAGCCCGAGTGGCTCCGATGTAGAGTAACTCGGCTGCTTGCTGCATATCGTTTAAAGTTAACTGTGCAGTCTGCCCCGGCCTGCCGGCTGTCAGCGGCCCACACGGAGAAGGGGAATTGCACGTCTAAAACTGCCCGCCCACCCACGTTCTGCCCTCTTGAGATAGAGCACAGAAAGGAATAAAAGGTCTCAGCCCATGGGCAGCGGCAGGTGCAGGAAACGCCGTGGACCGTGGGGATTCCGAATACCCTGGTCACCACGCCGAGCCACAATCAACTGACGGGCAGATGAAGAGATGGACGGACGAGCACACACGCTTTGCCTGTCTCGGTAATGCGGGTTCCGAGGTCGGTTGTGTAGCAGTATCAAGTCGTGTTCATCCGCCCACACGGGAGTCGACAACGTGGAGGTCTTCCCCAGTTTCCCGAGTAATGCAAGCGCCTCAGACAGCCCGGGGCGAGAAAAGTGTGCAGAGCCGTCCCGTTATCCCGGCTTGAAATTGAGATTGCACCACGCACTGGTTCCGTGAATATGGATGATACCTTCTTCCTCCCTTCAAGCTTGGGGGCTTGCCGTTGGTGTTTCGTAGTGTCTGCACATGATACCGTTCCTAGGGAGGGGAGGGGGTCCATGAGAGAGACTAAAGGCTAGCCTCGGTGTGTGCCTCAAGTTTCAAAATCCGCCCCTCTCACCAGTCTCGATACACATCCCACGTCCCCGGCATCTCAACCAGGCAGCCCATCCCATTTTTTTGTGGCCGAGATGGGCATGGAGCGGCGAGTCGAGGCGGGGAAGGGGCATGACCTGCGGGCCATGCGCTGCAAAAAAACGAGACTGGCACTGGCTGGTGCCTTTCGTCGGGTCCAACAAAAAGGCACGTCCAATGCGCTCCATTGGGCGTTTGCCATTGGGTGGGTGATGAGGATCGAGCCGGGAAAGTTTGGGGCCCGCCGGAATGGGGAGCTAACGTTAACTCGTCAAGACCTCTGCATGGCCAGCAAGGAACACCCGGCTTGGGTCATTACCCTCCGTTCTCGCGCTAACGACCTCTGAGAAGAGAACCGCCCCCCTCCCTCCTCGGGACGTGGGCGTGGCGATGGCGTCAGAACAGCGAGCCCTTCCACGGCAGGCAGCAGGCGGCGGACGGGGAGGACAGAAAACGGGCTGACTGACGGGCGAACTGCAGGTCGTAGAAGGCCGGCGAGAGACGCACAGGACGGTTGTATGAGGTGTTGAACTAACGGTGACTCGTCCTTCCAAACGGAACGCAAGGGCCCGTGAACGTGAAGGTTTGTTCGGATAAGATGCAAAGGCCGGATGAGCGACGAAGACAACGCATCAAGGTGTCCTGCAAAGCCCGGGGGCGGTTAGTTTAGCAGCTGCCGTTGCCGTTGCTCCCCACGATCTCTTCGGAGCTTCGGGGGCTTCGAGAAGAAATCGGTACCGCAAAAACACAGAGAAACAGGCTGAGCGTGTGGGTACCGCAAAATGTAACAGGAGCGTTTGAGTGGATTTAGGAAATGCAGTCAAACCCAGACTTGTGTGGCCGATTGATGACTGGGCACGATTCTATAGGACAGTGCCCGCAGCAACCGGGTCTGAACGCTGCGTTCTGAGAGGTCGAGGAGCAGCAGACGTTCATGGACAATACACTGGGACACATGCCCACTTACGGTGTGCTCCTCATCCGTGGTCGAGACGCCGTTTTTGTTGGCTGAGTAGGCCCGGGGGTGAAAGTTTATCAAGAATCGGAATCCGAATGGGTAGGCGCTTCACAGTCCTTCAACAATGACACCGGGCTCGGCCAAATTCATGGTGATGATTCGGCTTTCTTGACACCAAGGTGCGCGGTCAAGGATGACAACATGTCAAAATAAAAGAAAACGCGGGTGATTTCGGACATTTCGGACATTTCGTGGTCGGCGAAGCGCCTGGGGCAGGTGTTCGCGAGAAGGGATAACTGCGGCTGGCGGCGTCGGGTGCGGTGACACGTTGAGCTGCGCTGCGGATCGGTACATTAGGTCGCGGGCGATGGAAGGTAGTTTGATGCAAGAAACCCATGGACTTCCAAGGATGAAGAAGTGGGGAGAACTTCCCGCTGCGCTGCTGTGACTAGGGAAGGAGCACAACACAAACGCGAAGAAAGAAGAAACGGGAATACTTCGTACAGTGCCAAGCGCTCAGCACTTCAGTTGTGAATAGACCCACTTTATTTCTGTGTCGATTTTCGGTCTCGTTACCCCTGTCGAATGGCCGCCTTTTTTCCTTTTTCGGCCCGGGGAGGTCGAGGTTCAAGTCGACGCAGGAAGGCAACGCGGGCTGCTGCAAGACATCTGCACTTGCGTGGCAGCTGCATAGCCAACGAAGACCCCGGCACATTCATCTCTAAGGAGTCAAGGTCAAGGCCGTTGAACTTCCATGTCACGAGCGAGATATCAAGCGTGAGAGGAAGGACTTGCCCCGCAGCGTGGGCTGTTGCTGTGTCTAGCGCGGGGTGAATCAAGAGAGGGTGATGGCGATAAAAGGACCATAATTCAACGAGAGAGGTCGGTCTGAGGAAAGGAGATTTAACATATCGTCTATGTTCTGTTCTCGGATTTAGGTGAAGCCCACCGGCCGTACACAAGTACATCAAACCCAGTCTGCAGCTCTGTTGGTACAATACATACCCAAACGCCGTCCCATGCATCTGAAGAGACGTACAAAATCCCAACCACCCACGCCCGGCCCGGTCATCAAAACACCAGCCATTATCATTCCACCCGCCCCTCCATGGGAATTGAATCCAGGGCCATTTCGGTGTACGACGATCCTCAACCAAAAACCTTCAAGAACCCCCAAATCCCCAGCCCACTCAGAACAGGTATCGTCAAGTTATCATCCCACCCAAACACATCCAACGCCTCACTCGTCGCCGCAACCAACCCCGACCACACACTCATAACCCCCAGTGCCAACCCCCCCGTAATCGTCGCCTTCGCCGGTTCCATCCCCACCGCCTCCACCACCACGCGCGGCAAACTCAGCGCCCCCGTAAACATAAACAACTCATCCCCCGGAAACGGCCCCTTAGTCGGCACCAACCACCCCCACCAAAACACCGAGGTGCCGACCCCCACAAGAAACGCCGCCAGCGACCCGGCCAGCGACTTGCCCTTGCGAATCCGCGGCGTGTACCGCCCGTACAACCGCCCAAACGTACTCGCCGCCGTATCACACCAGCTCAACAACAGCGTCCCCATGACCCCGACATCCTTGGGGAACCAGTAGAGTACCGCCCAGGCGCCCAACAGGTAAAAAATAACCCCGTTATACCCATCAAACTCACTCTCGCGCATCAGCGCGCCCAACACACGCACGTAAAAGCGATTAAAAGGCGCGTAGTTATGCCGCAGCACGTCGACAGCTGCGATGGGCACCAGCGCGGCCATGAGGTAAGGGCAGACGGCGCGGGTTTGCGTGCCCGAGAGGTACAGCCAGACGACGAAGAAGCCGATGGAGACGTGGAGGGCTTTGCGCGGAACTTCGTGTTTGTGGACGAAGGCGCGCCAGCGCCGGTGGATGGGGATGAGGCCCAGGGGGCTGGGGCTGCGGCTGAAGTCGCGCCAGGACCAGCCGTAGTAGGTGGATGTTGTCGCGGAGGAGGGGGGGGAGAGGTGGTTGTTTTTCTCTTCTGTGGTGGGGGGGAGGGCGTGGCCGTTGGTTGTTGGCGGGGATGTGGTTGTTGCTGATAAGGTGTGGCCATTCGTTGTCGCGGTGGCTGGTGATTTCCGCCTTGTTAACCGGCGCAACGTGCGCGAGTCGATCGGGCTGCGGCTGCGGCTGCGGGCTCGTTGGAGGTCGGGGGACTCGTCCGAGTCGAGCTCGTCGAGCGCCGCGATGGTCGGCTGCGAAGAAGCAGCCAGGCGCCGTCGCGCTGCCGACCGTGTTGTTGGGCCAGAGCGCAGGGTTGTCGTGGACTCCGGCCCGCTGCGGCCTTGTTCGGACCGTGTCGGGCTCGGCGAGATGACCCGCGGCGTGGCCGGGATGTTTCTTGTCGTCCTCCGTGTCGCCGGCATGTTGTCGTATTTCTTGTGTGTTTTTTGGTTCTTGTTGTTGTTATTCTCGTAGGGAAACGGAGGTAGCGCGGGAAGCGAGATAGCGCCAGCGAGGGCTCGTCGGAGGTCGCGGAAGTCGAGCGGGAGGAAAAGCCAAGGAGGAGGGGAGAGGAGGAAGAAGTCGTCGTCGTTGTGTTTGTCTCGTCGTCGTCGTCTTCGCGAGTCGCGCACGTCGGGCGACGGCGAGCCGGGAGGTGCGCTAGACGCGGGTTGGTGGGATGGAAAGAGGTAGAAGAGAGTTCGTGAGATAGAATCCAGTGTGCCGAGGAAGATGCAGCGGAGTCGGAATACTCCACCGCATGGCTTTTGGGGCCGGAAAAAGCGCTCGACTCCCCGGGGGGTCGGGTTTCGTGGCGGGCGGCGGGGGGATTTAACTGCGCGGTCGGGTCGGCAGGGCCGGTGTTGTTTCGAGGTACCACGTAGGTAGGGCAGGGCAGAATGGTGGGAAATGGACAAGCATGTGCGTGGGAGGCGTTGCGGGCGCGGGCGGATAGGTCGGGCTTGCGGTAGGATGTTCCAGTGCGAAGAAATTTCGGCTGCAGCGGGCGGCCAACCACTTGCTCCGGTCTCACTCGAGGTGTCAGCCCCTGTCAACCTGCATGTGACACGAAGTCGAGGGAGCCTAGGGCAGAGATAGGGCTTAAAACCTTGAAAAAGGCTGTGAAATGTCTGTTCTTTGAGTTTTAGTCGCGGAAATGAGGAGTATCCAAAATTGTAAAGTTGATTGAGCAAGAGTTTGAACATATCATAGTCATTTCTCCGGGTGGGTTTGCATTTTCGTCGAGGCCACTTGACGTCTGAAAGCAGCAATGACGCAAATTTCGAGCGGATCAGAACACGCGACCAAAGCGATTTGCCCGCACCTTACCCTTAACGGATAATTATCACACGGGCACCGAATGCAGCGACAATGCAGAGCTGAACCACCACTTTTTGGATACTTTTACCAACAGTTCATCCCAACCATGAATGTTTCGCGTGCAATGCGACGAATATCTCGTCAGCTTGGCCGTAATTACGGCCGGGCAGCAATAACCCCCGGGCGCTGGTTAATCCACGCCGAAAAGTTCCTCCGGTCGGTGCGCGGGCCAGTTGCTGAGATTTGCTCGCCGTCGGAGCGAACAACATCCCGACTTGCCGATCTTCACGGCCCAAGTTGTGGTGCTCCACCCAAAAATTGAACGAAGGCGCCCCATCAACTTAGCCTTGAGGTCGCCGCTTGCTTGTTTCCATCGTCCTACTTCGTACACTAGGGAGATACTTTCAGCTTGAAACTGCGCAGTTGCTGTCTCACTTTGGCCACGTCGAGCATAAATGTCGATCAAGATTGGTGTCACCTGCGAGTTCGTAGGTACTGTGCATGTACCGTGGTTGAGTCGCGAACTGCTGCGTGGGCTAGTAGTTGAGACAACTCCCATATGAATCAAGTCTTACAAAACAGATTCAAAAGACTCAGTTTATTTGAGGTTCTCAAATAGAATGTCAAATTTTGACACTTGAAAAAGGGTTTGCGATCCCGTTAAATCTCGAAGAAGATTTAAAAGTTGAAGGATAACTCGGGTTGACAGTGCACAATCAAGACCCTTGCACAGCTGATAAGATAAGCGAATCCCGACTCTTTTTTCTGCCGTCGCAAACATCCCACTTGGACATTGAGAATTGATTGTAGAACACAAATGCCAGACAATGGCGCCGTCACAACCCCGCGCCAAGAAGGCGCCCCGATCGTGGGAAACCCTGGCGCCTAGCCTTGCGCCGTGGGTCCTCGATTACCTTTCTTCCATGGGCTTCGAGCAGCCTACGCCGGTACAAAAGTCGTGTCTCGAGATCTTCCGAGGGAACAAGGATGTCGTCGTAGAGGCCGTGACGGGGAGCGGAAAGACGCTTGCTTATCTGATCCCGGTGGTTGAGGTGTGCATCTGTCTACTTTGGGTGATAATTAATTGAAGCCGCCAGCTGCTGACTGAATGTGACAGAGGCTCCTCCGATCCGAAGAACCAGCGAAGAGACACCACGTTCAGGGCATCATCATTTCACCTACACGAGAGCTCGCATCCCAAATTTACAATGTGCTTGTATCATTCATTCAGTTCCACGGCCCATCTTCCGAACTCCTCTCCCACGCGAAGAGCGACGAGAAGCGACCGGCCACGACAGAGCCCGTGATAGTCCCCCAACTCCTCGTCGGCGGCACGACGAAAGCCGCCGAAGACCTCAGCGCGTTCTTGCGCCTATCACCCAACCTCCTTATCGGCACCCCCGGCCGTCTTTCCGAGCTGCTGTCGAGTCCGTATGTCAAGGCGCCGTCGTCCTCTTTCGAGGTCCTCGTCATGGACGAGGCCGACCGCCTGCTCGACCTCGGGTTCTCCCAAGAGCTCACGCGGATTCTGGGATATCTTCCAAAACAACGACGTACGGGGTTGTTCAGCGCATCGCTAAGCGAAGCAGTAGAACGGCTGATCACCGTGGGGCTGCTGTACCCTCACAAGATCACCGTGCGGGTGAAGAGCTTGAAGGACGGGGGCGTGATCCAGGAGCGCAAAACACCCATGTCCTTACAAATGTCCTACCTCGTAACACCAGCCAGCCATAAAATCCCCGCGTTATGCCAACTCCTCGAAAAGCTCGACCCCCGCCCCTCTCGATCCATCGTCTTCTTCTCCACCTGCTTCGCCGTCAAGTACTTTGCACGCGTTCTCCACGGCGTCCTCCCCCAGGGCTTTAACATCGTCTCCCTCCACGGCAAACTCGAACCCCAAGTCCGCGAAAAGAACTTCGAGCGCTTCGTCAACGCCACGTCCCCCACCGTCCTCCTCACCACCGACATCGCCGCCCGCGGCCTCGACATCCCCCAAGTCGACCTCGTCGTCCAACACGACCCACCCACCGACACCAAAGTCTTTATCCATCGCTGCGGACGCGCCGGACGCGCCGGCCGCCGCGGCCTTGCCGTCGTCCTGCTCCAACCGGGCCGCGAGGAAGGCTACGTACAGCTCCTCGACGTCCGCCAAACCCCCATCACCCCGCTCGCCAAACCACCTGTCTCACCAACCGACGCCGAAGCCGATCGCGCGGCGTCCCAGATCCGCGCCCAGGCCCAAGCCGACCGCGAGATTTACCAGCTCGCGCAGCGCGCCTTTGTCAGCTGGGCGCGCAGCTACATCGAGCACCAGGCCACGTCCATCTTCCGGGTATCCGACCTCGACTGGACCGACCTCGCCAAGGGGTACGGCCTGCTCGAACTGCCCAAGATGCCTGAAGTCCGGGGGTTAGACCGATCTCTCGGTCTTGAGATCGACATAGAAGCTATCCCGTTCCGAGACAAAGCCCGTGAGAAAAAGCGACAGGTCGAGCTGGAGCACTGGAAGAAGGAGAAGGCGGCGCGGGAGGCGTCGCGGGCGAATGGTGGTGATGCGGCCGCTACGGCGGAGGGACTGAAGAGGAAGAAGAATGAGGCATGGAGCGGGAAACAGGAGCAGGAGGATGTGAAGCTGGCGAGAAGGGAGAAGAAGAGGCGGAAGAGGGAGGCGCAGAGGTTGGGGCAGATGACGGAGAAGGAGAAGGCGGAGCAGAAGACTTTGGAGGAGATGATTGCTGAGGTGCGGAAGAGGAATGCAGAGGCGGGAACGGGGGATGGTTCAGGAGGAGGTGGTGGTGATTTTGAAGGCTTTGACGACTAAACATAGACGCTTGTCTAAGCTATGGGCTATGTAGTGTATAAAGGTTGTTAATAATAGATACCCTGAGATACTCCTCACCATACCCGCGACGTGACACCCATCATCCACCTCACCCCATCAATCCATACCAAAGCACACATCAAGTTCACCATCGCGAACACCCATCCCCCCCAACACGTGACCCCCCCTTTTGTTTCCTCTTCGCACTGTCCCCCCTTCCCTCCCCTTCCCTCCTCTTCACAGCACGCACTACACACAGGCAAGCACGCACTATATAACCCCCCATCGCGCACAGCACTTCCAGCTCTGCCCAAGCCAACCTGCGAAAAAGTCTTGCAGTGCAAGTTTCTCCAGTTTGGTTTGGGCAGAGCCCCCGCTGGTCGGGTACACTTTGCAGCACAAATTCTCGGAACGCCAGCAGTTCGAGTTGCATCTCGGTTGCTAAATTTTCCTTTCGCTTTCTCTTCTCTCGCTCTTTATCACTTGCTATTTCCTTGCGTTTGCTTTCCTTCCTTTCCTTTCCTTAGCTTGCTTGCTTTCCTTGCTTCCTTCCCTTGTAAAACTATCCCCTGGTGGGATGGGTTTTCGTAGCCACTTGACCTTCCGCGGGGGTCTGGTGGTGAGCTTTTTGTGGTTTGAGTTTTGGTGTTGTTTATTGTTTGGTCGGCAACCACAACACTGAGATAAACCTGACACGGCACTGCACTTCTTGGTCGTGCAACGATACTTCATTATTTAACAAGGTGCAACGACAAGATCACGATTGACAAAAACAACACGATCATGACCACAGCATGTTGTTTCTCAATCACTACAGCACACACGTTATTGTTGATCACGACTGCACAACCATGTGAACATGTTTGAATAGCAAAATGAAGGTGGTATCATTCGAACAAAACAAGGAAATACTATCAAAAGCAGACATGAGACAGACAATAAGGCCCACTCTCCCACCACCAAATACCCTTCTTCCGCCTTATTCATCCCTGGGTATTCCGACATGTTGTGTTTGTGGTGTTTAGATATATCATTACTGAAGCATTGTTGCGTCGTATCAATCCCCCATACCAGTAGGAAATGCGTGCCTCAGAGTTGTCGATGAGCCGAGGACATCTTAGATGTTCTCAATCACCCGGGCATTCATCGCCTGCTGAAAGCCCTGATTACCCGAGCCGTAGTCATGGGCACCATCATTCGAGCCCGAGGCGCCGACGCCATCGACATTCTCCATAGCAGCGTTGAACGCAGCCTGGCTAGGCATGGTCTGGTTGGTAGCAGGCAGGAAGATGACCTTGCTGTTGGCGGTCTTAGCCATAGCCTGCATAGCCTCGAGGTAGCGGATCTGCATGGCGGGGGCAGACGACAGGATATCAGCGGCCTGGCGCATCAGCTTGGCAGCCTCGACCTCGGCCTTGGCCGCGATGACCTTGCTTTCGCCGATACGCGTGCTCTGCGCCGCCATCGACAGCGACTCCTGGAGCTCCTGGCTGAAGATGATGTCCTTGATCAGCATGCTCTCCACCTGCACGCCCCAGCCCGCGGCCACGTCCTCGATGATCTCGCCGATGCTCTGGGCCACTTCCTCGCGCCGCTCGATCACGTCTTGCAGCACGCGCGCGCCGACCACGTGCCGGAGGGTGGTCTGGGTGCGCTCGATGAGGGCTTGGCGGATGTTGGAGATGCCGAAGGCGGCTTTGTGGGGGGACACGATGTGGTAATAGATGACGCTGGTGAGGTTAAGGGTTACGTTGTCCTTGGTCATGCATGTCTGTTGGCCGACTGGTAATTGTTAGCTTTTTCTGTTCTTGTGTAGTAGTCAGGCAAAGAGAGTAACCGCTAGCTTACCCTCGACAATCTGGATCTTCACATCAACCGACGTGAGGTGCTCGCTGAGCGGGTTGATCTTGACCAAGCCCGGATCAACAGCCTTGTAGAAGCGGCCAAACTTGGTGACCAGCCCAACATTGCCCTGGTTGACCTTCTTGAATGGGTTCGGGCAGCAGATGCAGCAAGGAATAGCACCCATCGTGCCGATGACCTCGCCCAGGCAGTTGACCATGGCACCGTACCAGCCGGGGAAGTGCACCTCGTCCACCACGCTGGCGTAGCTCCGCTGCAGGTCCTCCGGCTTGGGGCGCTCCACCCGCATCTTCTGCTGGGGCTTGAAGCCGCCGTTGGTGGCCGGGTTCAGCGGCGCCTTGCTCGAGGAGCCCCGGTCGTCGTCGGAGTGGTGGCTATCCATCTTGATGTGGGTGGGTATTGACTTGGGAATGGATGGTTGTGTTTGTTTGGTGTGGACCTGTGTTTTGGAAAGACGTGATGATGCAGAGACAATGACGAGATGGGAAATGCGACGGGCAGTCGTCTCTGTTTTATGTTGTTTTTGACAACGTGGGAGCCAGCAAAACATCCAAAGAGGTGGTTGCTGTCCGCCTGTTCGGCAGCGGCGTTGCAGTGAGCGGGGCACTGGGGTGCAGGGCTGCAAGGGTACTGTGGAGCAGAACGCCCGGCTTTGACAGGGAGTTTGCTGCGGCACATCGGGCTGTCATTGGCCGAAGCTCCCACACTCCCCAGAGTCTGTTTCCCCAAGCCATGCACACCCATGTTCCAAGGCTCAAACATGGGAATTTCGAAGAGAACAGAGCGGAGGTTTCACTGGCTCCCAAACATATTCTTCGGCTTCGTCTCTTCTTTTGCGACCCCTAAAGGATCCGGACGGCGGCGAACAACGGGCATTTTCCCAGGCAGACCCGGGGCGAAGTTCCACGCGCCGCATCAATTTTGAACGACTTCTCCCGAAATCTTGTGGTCGATAATTAATTGCTCAGAGTGGCGCTCGGCGGCACATCACTTGATCGGCTCGCTATCACCTTAGGGGGGCTGTGCGTCCACGGGCGCCGTATCCCGTATTGCTCCTTGGGCATCTCAAAATCAGGTTGAGCTACTTATTAGTTAGGAAGCATAGAACTTGTGCCTGGCACGCTGGTCCCCGCTCACCTTCCCTGTCCGGAAACTATGACACGCGATTTCTCACCACTAGGGCGGATTCTAGTTGCACAACATCGTCGCCTGGCCCATCTCGGCTCTCGGGGTTTCATCGAAATGTACGCGAGCCCAACACGATTCCGTCAATTCCCGTGCGGCTCTTGGGGACTTTTCCGTCGCGACTTGGAATTGCAATCGCTCAACTCGGGAAGCCAAAATTTGTCTGTTGGAATTGGCTCTGGCGCTGCCATTCTGCTCCTTCAGGACCAAGTGACGTCACTGCCTGGGACAGATCAGCACTTCCTCCCCTACAATGCCCCGAGATGATCATGGCGCGGTTGGCGCGGGTGTCGGACAGCCTCCCCATAGAAGCTTTCCAGAATCCTTCCCGATGAGAAAGGGTGGCTCGGGTGGCTATGTCTGCTCATCACAATCCGGGCAGCGGCCCAAGGCCGACACAAGGGCAGATAGGACTGCCGTGCCGGTTATTCGATCACGATTGTAATTTCCGAGTTCTCGGCGGATACCGGAATTGACAGAAGAATCTAGTCCCGTCCGCCTCACTTCTGAACTCCCAGACGTGAAGCCGGTCAGATGGGGAAGCGAGTACGGAGCTTCAACTCCCAGTGAGTCCGCGGGCTTCCCGAGGTGCACCTTTTTAATCCACCTACACCACAATGAAACGCGGTACACCTCTCAGGCCTCGATATCCTTTGGGAGACACATTATTCGTGACTGTTGTATAGTAGCATATCTCACGGAACCGGCGAATTCCACTCCAATCAGGCGCTTACTTGATTCGCCCGAATTTCTACTACGGCCTGGCACACCCGGCCACCTCTCCGGGCTCCGGACAAGGTGACTTCGCCTTGTTGAGATAGGCCATGAGGACTATGAGTATGTGAGCCTCTTTGTCCAAGTCCCCGAATCACCGAAACATTGGGACCTAACCTAAGTTACACTCGCACGCTTCCTCAGCCCAGATCTCCCCATCGTCAACGTCTCATAGTTTCTCAGATGTACGTAATTACCCCAGGGAAGCCGGCACTATTTCCTAACCTTCTCAGCACAAATTTGTATATGGTTTAGGGCCGCGGCTCTTGGATGTGCCATGGCCACAAGACGGAGGCGCGAAAATTGTTCAAAGCAAAACTATATACTATTACCAGTATGAAAAGCCTTGATTTCTATACTTGCGATGAACGTTTTCCGTGTCTGTGTCTCGTCCGGGCATAGTCCGGTGTTTCAAATCGACCATCACTCCTGATCTGCCCCCAACCAAGTCAGAAACTAGAAGCGACCAAGCCCCAATACTGTTTGCTCTTCATTTTCTTTTGGCATGCCTTTCTACAACTCCATTTTGGGGCACTGTATCTGCTTTGTTGATATCAAAGCGGGTCACTTCGAGCTTCTCAAAAGATGAGAGTTTCCTATCACACATGCAACGACGAGGGCCATGTCAACAACGTGTCCATTCTCATGACCAATCCAAAGTGCTGCATTTAACATTGACGGCCCTCCTTGCTGTTCATTATTGTGTAGTTCTTCAAGTCCGATGGATGGTTTAGGTCACCTGGAGGATCTAGATTGATCACCCGCGAAACACTCTCTCGTAGTATTATTTTCCAGTAATTACCATGTAACTAAATCGGATATCGATGCTTCCTCCTTTAAATTGATTCAGAAATCCATTACATCAACACAACCGCCCCAACAGCCAACACAAGCCCCACGATCCCAGCCTGCACACGCGAACCCGCCGACGGCGAAGTCGTCGCGCTAGCCGGCCCCGTAGTCGTCTGCGTGCCTTGCGAGCCCTGCGTAGCCGACCCAGTCCCCGTCGTCTCAGCCCCCGTCGCCGTCCCAGTGGTCACAGCACCGGTCGTCTTAGACGCCGCCCCCGAGGAGACCGACGACGACGAAGAAGCAGCACCCTTGCTAGCACTGCTCGTCTTCGGCTCCCCAGCCGACGAGGACTTGGTGGACGACCCCGACCCGGACCCCGACCCAGACCCAGACCCCTTAATATCCAACACATACGTCGCATTCCCGGAGTCACTCCTCGTCGAATCAATACTCGCCCAGCTCGCCCTCCCATCCGTGCCAAGCGACACACAATCCTCGGTGTACGCATTCGTCGCGCAAATACTATCCCCCGTGCTCCACACATTCCCACCAGCCTGCGTGCACGACACCAACAGCTGGGTGATCATCATAGCGTAGTTGTTGAAGAAGTCGCTGCCGGCGCCCTGCGAGAGACAGTCGCGGCAGCTGTCGAGGTAGCCGTACCAGCCGTCGGGGTTGGGCACGCACACGCAGTCGTGGATGGCTTTGCCATCGGGGGTCATGGGGAGGGTTTGGCATTTGACCATGGTTTTGTAGATGGGGCCGCAGCCGCAGTCGTCGAGTTTGGTGGGGCTGTCGGGGGCGGTTTTGGTGGTGGACCAGCCGTTGGGGTTGGGGCTGGCGGTGGTTGTGGCCAGGAGGGTGGCGAGGGTTGCGATAGTGGAGGCACGCATTTTGAGGGTGGTGGTGGTGATGATGTTGGGTGAGATTGTTTGAGAGGTTGAGTTGTTGGGCGTGTTGAGATTTGACGGTTATTAAACAAGCGAATGTATTTCAAGCGAAGGACGACTGAATGTTGGAACGAATGACAACAAACCAAGATTGAATGACAACAGAAGGACAAACACCAAAAAGAAAAACTAAAAGGGGCCAGCTCCAGTCTTTAAATCCTTCAACTCCAAACAAGAAACTCTCGACCATCGTGGGGCTGTGGCAATCTCCGGACGCGACAGGGATGACCGCGCCGGCTAGCCCGGTCTAGCCTCTGACAGCCCAGCACCGTGATCCGTGCCTAACACAAGATCTTTGCAGCCGCGCCAGCAAGCATTTCCCGAGATTGGCTGCTGAAATGCCTTTCCCCGTGGCTATTCCCGGCTGTCTCCTTCCATTTTTTTCCTGCAAAAGTTCCTGTGTTGAACCTGTTAAGGACTGATGGTCGTGAAAGTGAAAACTGACCACGCGCCCAAAAATAGCAAACCTTCTCCTTTTGTTCCGTCGAACGTGTCCTCCCCCAATTTGATTGGTCAACCCCGGAGTGGAGAGCCGAAAGTGGATTGCTCGTCCAGGCACTCGGGATTTTCTCGGCGGTCGCGAAACCCCCCCCTTGACAAACAAGCTTTTCGACGTCGACAGTCTGGGCCTTTCACCCGCAGGGGATCCCCTCGTGTACACGAGGTAGTCAATGATGACTTCGACCGTAGCGTAACAGAAAGGGGCGAATGCGTATTTGTGAGACACCCGAATCCGAATCCATCGCTGACGATGAACCCAGTAGTGTACACTAGACTGCACTCGCTGCGTTCGGGACCGAGGTGAGACACTGGAGATATGGAAACTGAAAAGCAGAACTAACATGATCGTGACATATACTACTGGGCTCCCATTTTCCGAATGAGATACCTCCGAATGGACATAATTTCCCGTCCTATCCCGTGACTCTGGCGACGGGGAACCGAGTTCAGACCTTGGAATTGTCCAAGTTGAATATGGAAAGTGGAAAGTGGTACTCCTCACGTTGTATCTCATGGTCACAGCGGATTTAGGAGAGGAGGGTTGTGGCTTGGGACTATCCAGGAGGTTGAACTGGCAGAGTAGCAAGGAGATGCCCCTTAGCGCGGTCGGCTAGGTATTTCAAATGTGTAAGCACCTTCCAAAAGGCTCCCAACAGGGGGTGGAGTGTCAAGGGTGAACCGTGAATGAAGACAGCGAGCGAGAAGGGTACTTTGTAAATCCAGGTTGTACTTTCTGATGATTTCCCCTTCATTCCGGAGCTGTGTAATGCCGCAATGCTTGATGAAAGGCGAATACCTCCAGCAGCTCAAGGGTCTCATAATCTAGATAGAAGGGGGTGATCAGGTTCACCACCCTCAACTTGTTAACACGTTTCCCTGGGTACTCCGAGTACAACCTTCTCATCCCAATCCCGACACCATCCAACCCCCTCGCCATGTCTTCCCAAATCACACTCTTTGGCCCACCCTGCTCCCCTTCCCATCCCCACTCCTTGCTTACCACGGCTCATACACATAACACAACGGAGTGCCGCCGACCGTGTCCATGGTCTGGCCGATCGTCACATTCCGGTTAAGAGGCTCGAAGCCCATGTTGTCCTCCAGGACGGCCTCGGGCGTAGGAGGCTGGTCGTACATGGTGTTGGTGCCCGCAATGGTCTGTCCTCGTCAGTATCTCTCGCTCTCTCCTTCTCTCCCCTTTTCCGCAGCATGGAGAAAATTAAGAAGCAACTTACCTGCCGGTTCTCCCAATCCAGATTCTGCCAAATAAAATGCATCCGGTCAATATTTCCATGATGCAAATAAAACCCCGGCTCCAGCGCCGAAAAGTAAAAGTCACTCCCCGGATCACCACTAATACTAAAATGCCCACCCCCATGCACCGCCATACCCACCGTCCTCCCCTCCGGCCACCGCCCATCCCCCTGCACAATCGCCTGAAACACCGCAATATCCGTCGCATTCAAAATCGGCTCCGTGGTATTCCGCAACGTAGCCCACTTGCTGCAGATATCGTTGTTCAAATCACGCTTGATACAGCGGGGGTTGTATTTCAGCGGGTCGGCTGAGCCCACGGGGCCGATGTTGACGGTGAAGTTGGAGAAGGGCCCGGATAGGAGACAGCCACCGCCGGATCCGGCTTTGGCGCCGCCGATGGAGGGGCGATGGCCTTCGATGAACTCGCCGTTGCCACCGAGCGAGTACTCGCTGCCGTCGAAGACCGGAGAGGTGTCGACTGTGCCCATGGTGCCGCAGTCGAGGCCCCATTCCCAGTAGGGGAAGACGCCTGGTTTGTTAGCGCAGCTCATGTATCTCTACCAATAACGAACACAAGGATCAAAGGAAAAGGGAAAGAGATAGAAAACCCACCCGTATACCCGCACAACTCCTTCAAATCCTGTTCCAGCACCCAGTTATAATGCCGATGCCAGAGCAAAAATGTCGCCGAGTTGTGCACATACGGCGTCTGGTAGTAGTGCAGCGCGCCGTAGTCGTCCCACGCCGTGCGCACCCCGTCCAGCCCCGTGTGCCGTGCCGGCTGCTGCATCAGACACTGAACTGCCTCCTGGTAGCCTTTGCGGTCGTCTAGGGTCATGTTACGCCTAGTTTCTTGTCAGTACGTACGTACTTACACCTTGGGTCGTGGGGATCGAGAAAAGAGTGTAAACGCACCACTCCTTACGAATCCGCACATTCTCCTTAGTGCAGCCCTCAGTCGAGGCCTCGACACGCGCGAGGGCATTCTCGTAGGCGATGCGCCCCAGCTCGCGGATGGCGACGCCCGTGTCGATTTCTTCTTGCGTGAACTGTGGGATCTCGGCTGCGGCGGCCAGAGCCGAGCTGGCCAGCGCCAGGGCGCTGGTCAGGAGGACCGCGAGGGATTTCATTTTGGTTGTTTGTCTTGCTTCACTCCTGACTTGCTGACAGAGGAAACTCGGAATAGACAACGTCGGCTTCACCTCTAGGCCGAGTAAACCTGGGAGAAATGAAGATGACTGGATCCGTCAACAACACCCGAGAATATGGTCGACTAGGGTGTCTGTCTGTTTATATACCTCCCGCCTTACAATATCCATCGGTCCCATCCCTTCCATTTGATCTTCGTCCAAGAGCAGCCCCGTCTCCCGCGCCATCTGCCTCTCTGTAAGACGCAACCCTCCTTGGACCCATCACCTGCCTCCTCCTAATTAACCAACCCCTGCTACCCACAGCCAACTCCTCTTTATTTTTATTCCTGTGCTTCTTTCATCATTCTCTTCGCATACTCGGATTAAACTCAACCTTCTGTTCCACCAACCACCGCAATGCCGGCACTTCAGTCTTGGCATGCATCGGGATAAAAAAGATTTTAAACTAAAAGGTTAAAGTGCTACGCGAATCTGGGGCACGGGTAATTCGGGTTAGATTACCACGGAACAACCCAGGGGAGCCACTCGGACGGTTCCGCTGCACAGAAGTTGCATGGGAGAGGCATTGAATCGGCCGTGTTGGGAAGGCAGTAGATCAGAGTAATCTACGTTGTGGGTTACTGGGTTATCGTCGGCTGCACGGCGATTACCTTTCGGAAACGCGGTTATTCGGCCGGGATACACCTTTGGGTTGCGAAGAGAGAGAGGGGGGGCATTGGCGCCGTGGCCGGGGCCGAGTCGGGCTTCTGGGCGAGGGAGTGGTCAATATAAGGGGTCTTGGCAACTGCGGAGGTGAGAAGATCGGGCGGGTTGTTACCGCGCGGAGTTGCCGACAGGTTGAGCGGGGGACTACTTCGGAGGTTTTTGGAGATTTGTAGAAATGAAGAGGATGACGCCAAGTAGGGTTCTGTGTCAGCAAAACATATTGGACGCGAAGGTGTAATAACTGTCTGCGTTTGCTTTATCAACGATGGGCTCGTGGTGGTTCAAACGGTCTGAGACCTCGGTCTCTCTCAAAGCCAAGGCGCCGACGTCCCATACGCTTGTTGTCACGGCTCACACAAGACTTTATGATGTCGGGCCAGATAAGATGGTTGGTATAGCGGCATTTCAATGACCGAAACCCGAATCGATTTCTACTTTCTAGGTACCTAGCCATCGAACGGCTTTCCTACTTGGGTCCTACAGCTGGCGCAGAGTAAACAACATCAGGGCCACGATGGTCCTGCGTTACCGGCCAAGATGCTTCTCAGAAGCAATATAAAGCGAGCGATGTATGTTGGCACTGTCCAGAATTGAGAGTGGGACGTCGGCTTTCAGTAAGTTATCGGCCTTTTCCGGTTGATTTCTGGCGCGTCTTTATCGTACGTAAAATGTCCTAATTAGCCCTTGGCAACACTCTATGTGCCTCATCCCCTCTCTCGGCGTTCGTTTGCGTTTCTACCCATGGTCTAGAGAGAACCCGTGACTTACAGCATGTGAAGGCGTCGGTGCGGACAGCGTTTCCCCCCCTTTGCCCGCGTTACCCAACTTCTTCTCATCTCCGGTTTCTGGGTTTGGGGCCCCTACGCAAAAACCATAGACAAGTAATCAATACACAAATGCAGGAGGGGAACGAATTAGCACCTAGTTTTGAGCCCCTATCAGCCCGTTTTGTTCAAGATAATAACCCGTGACGACAGCGTGGCCATGCCAGCGAAAGTCCTCGTTGTTTGTCTTCCCGTGGGCATTTCCCTGCCCGACAAACACAGCCCACACGAGATTTCCGACTGCTCAACGCAGGGACCTTGTGTTCATCGTGAAGGCGCTTTGGGCAGACCTCCTGATGCCGCTGGGCCCCGAATCTTTTGAGGCTGAGCAAGACCGAGTTTCCATATCGTCGAATCAAATGCCTCAGTTACGGAGGTGCAAACTGCAATAAACCCACGAACTCACTACGGCACAATATTGAATATAGTCACACATGGGGTCGTCCATACCCTTCAACAAATCGAATATCACCCCGTTAGAGTACTGGAAAAGAGAACCATGATTTCAACCCTAACCCTCTCCGGAGCCATTTGTTAGCCAGGAGCTCAAAGGTGGCCAACGGCCGGACAAACCGAATCGCTCATAGGCTCCAAATGCATATGGCGTAAGTGTACCTAATTGTTCTTGCACTGCGATACGGATGAGAGATTACCTACCTAAGGGGTTTGAATCTTAACAAGTTCCAGTAAGAAAAGACCAATCCGGCAGTCAAGGAATGAACCCCGGGAGGAGGGAAAAAGAATGTCGCCGTTGGTTTCTTGGGCTTGCGAATGCCGTTCATCAGCGGTGGGCCGACTTCCTGGGACAAGATGGCGACCCGGAACTCGGCTTTTGTCCTTGTTAGGCTGTTTCTAGGTGGTTGGCTGTATCTTGCTTAGACTTAGACAAAGAGTAGGAGGTCAGTAGTTCAGCACGCCATGGCAACCTTGAACCTTCAACGACGGTAACCGTACAGTACAAGGAACTGCAGAGGGCAGACAACAAGAAATCAAAGGACCGTTTCGCTACGCTCACTGCGTCAATTATCAACTTTTTTTCAGGCAGCCAACTGATTTCCTCCCCCCCTGCAATTAACCAGCTTCGCCACTCCTCCTAGCGCCATTTCGAATGCAGGCATACATGTCTTGCATGTGTAGAATGAGCCTGATAAGCTCATGATGGTGCTAGCAACGAGTGAACAGTGTTTTCCCCTGCACTTGGCCGCCACTGCCACTGGAGGGGAGCACCGATATGCACGGGATGGTGACACAGAGCTATGTGGCCGCCAATTGCTTGGCTCGTCAAAGAGCTGCAGCATGCAGGGTGAAGCGCCACTATGCCTTGCAAGGCTCGCATCGGTGGTTGGGAAGCGAATTTGTTGGCGGCGTCCAGAGAACCGGTTGGCAAGTGAACTTCCCCGCGTACCCGGGCAAGTCTTTTGGAGCTTCATCTCTTTATTCTTGAGTTGTGGTATTTGTATCTTGACACAACACTGGACAGTAACGATCCGACGACCTTTACATTACGCTCCCCTGGGCCTTTTCCCACTCTCCTGGCATTCTTGATTAAGTCACGCATTACTTCTGGTTTGCCCTTTCAGCATTGATTTAGCTAGAAGTCGAGGCAGTGCGCTGCACTGGCCGGCTTTAGTTGATGCATCATGGACCCAGCAACCTCGATCGGCATGGTCTCTGGGATCCTATCATTCGTGACATTCGCCTGGAAACTCGTCAAAGGTGGCGCCGAGATATACCGCCAAGGAACCCTCGCCGAAAACGCGACACTCGAAGATGTCCTTCACCGCGCGGAGGCATTTCACGTCAGGCTGCAGCAGATACCGTCAGGGCAAGGGGCCTCCTCCTCGATGGACGTTCTCCTATACAACCTGGCAAAGGACTGCCAAACAGTTTCTGGCGACCTTATCCGCCTTTTAGGATCTATGAAGCACCCAGATACGCAGGGATTGCAGGCGAAATGGAAGTTGATGGTTGCATCGTGGAACAACGTCATTCACGCGAAGGAGAGGACAGAGTTGGAGGAGAAATTGGGTCGATGCGAAACCCGGCTGTCTGCGGTTCTAATATACTCCTCAAGGTGCGCATATCTGTATACTTTTAGGTATCCCGTTGAATATATTACTGACCTGCCGAAGCGTTTCCATCTCGGATCTCGGCCATGCCGCGGAAAAGAACAGCACCATCCTCGTCCAGCTTCTGACCAACGTGGATGAGCTCAAGCGGGAACTCCAAACCCAGAACGGCGACCGGTCCTGGATGGACGGCCGCGACCGAAAGGCCATTGAAACCCTTATTGGAAGGCAAGAAGAAGTTATCCACAAAGTTGCCCACTCCAGAATTTTGCGAGCACTTCGGTACCAGAACATGAGGGACCGTGATGATAGTTTGCAAGAACACCTCGATAATATACAACAGCAACTGCGAACCGTCGGTGGCTCCTACAGTTGGCTTTGCGGGCCCGAAATTGATTCTCTGCCCGAAGATGCCGAAGAAGCCGCCATGATGAAAGACGCCCGTGACAAACTCCGTCAATGGCTCTCTTCAGATGGCGGCATATTCCACATCGCTGGAAAGTTCGGTTCCGGAAAATCAACCCTGATGCAACTTCTTCGCAATCATCCAGAAATCACGAACCAGTTGGAGAGATGGGCGGGCCAAAGAACTTTGGTCAAACCTGCCTACTTCTTCTCGGTCATGGTTGGTGGGCCCCAGCAACAACTCAGCGGCTTGTTCAAGACACTTCTGCATGACATCCTTAAGGAGTGCCCCGAGCTGGCGCCAGAGGTCCTACCTGAAATATGGAGAACAGCGCTCGACCAGCCATGGCAAGCGAGCGGGACACACCTTACAATCAGCCCGTCACTTGTTGAAGCTGCCCTCCGCAAAATCATCTGCGATGAGCGGTTTTCCACTCAGTACTGTTTCTGTATTTTCATCGACGCCCTGGATGAATACCAAGACTCTGGTGGCAGGGATCAAACTGATCTGGTTGACTTGTTACATGAGTGGGCTCCAGAAACCAGTGAGAACGTGAAACTGTGCGTGGCTAGCAGGGAGGAACCTGCGTTCTACAATAAGTTTCCTGTTAACGCCACCTTACGCCTTCACGAGTTGACCCGGTTTGACATGCGGCGTTTCGTAATGCAACGGCTGCCCAAGATTCCCGAAGATGTCAGAAACTCAATTGTGGAGGAGATCCCTCAAAAAGCGGAAGGGATCTTTTTGTGGGCGACTTTGGTTATTCAAGAGATCCGTGAGGACTGGGAGTCTACCGGCGAAGTGGACATTCATGTTCTCGACAAGTTCCCAGCTGGATTCCGGCCGTTGGTCGACAGGATCGTGGCGAGCATTCCTGAAAGGCACCGAAGGAAAGCTTACCTTACATTTCTTATGGTTACATTCTCGAAAAATCACAAGATCCCACTGACTGCCCCCCAGTACTCTTTCCTTGAAGAGTATTGTAGGGATCCGTCGTTTGCCCATAGAATGGCCATTGTGAACTGGGAAGATTTCGTACGGAAAAGGGGTATCCTATTTGACCGTATCAGCCAAAGAAAGAATCAGGCATACAAGTACTTACGCCTTTGGTGCAAGGGGCTGGTGGAGACGCACCAAACGGAGGAGCACTATTATTCCGACACCGAGGACTGTCGGATTATTGAGTCGCCCGCGATAAGCCCGGTAATTAACTTCGCGCACCGGTCGATCCTGGAATATTTCCGGGATCCTCTAATCGAAGAGAGGCTGATGGATGCTGTCGGCTTTTCATCGCTCACTGAGGTGGCCGATGCGATATGCCAAACCTTCTTAGCTGAGCTTAGCTTTGGCAGTGCCTTTAGCCACCGTCGGTCCAGGTTCATGAACCGTCTGCTTGATTTTCGGCAAATCAGAGGAATGGATGCGCCTCCGTACGACTTTCTGGAACGCTTGGAAGCTGTCTTCGAGCAGACACAGTTACCCATTCTTCTAGGAATAGATGGTCGGGAGTCCGGGCGTCGAGCCGAAGATCATGAAATTGGATGGCTTAAGGGGTGGGGTATGTACCCTCGCCAGGCTGTTATAAGCCCACTTGTTGCTACATTTGTGGACAAGCCAACCCACAATCATTATTCCTTATGGACGCTTGATAACAGCCCTCGGACGTGGTTGTTGAACAGTGCAATGGCACTTCTACTCACCTGGGGATATCTCGAACAGCCAAGAACATCGCCACATCTATCCAAGACCGGCACCGAACTTTTCCAGAGGTCGTGCACAAAGCTGTGGCCATATCTTGACAGGAAATCTGGCGTTTGGATAGAATATACAACTTATGTTCAGAGAGTCGGAGGACGAATCCTCGGGCCAAGACTATGTACATTGGACCCTGAAGGCATGGTTGTATGGCACCACTATCCGCTTATGGAGCTTTACGCGTTGTTGTGTCTTGGCTGCGATGAATGGGTCAAGACGAACGCTGGCGTTTTTGGACAAGTGATGGAAATATTTTTGAGGTTGGGGGCCAACCCGGACTGTTCATTTGGAGTGGAGGTCCCGCCCCCGGGGAGCTATACAGATTTACGCATTTATGTTATCAACGCGAGTGGGGATGGTAAGAAAGATAAAGCAGGGAAGTGTTGGCCGGCAATAGATCACAACAAGGATTTTCTGGAGGGTATTGAGGAATTACCCTTTTACAAACACGGTGAGGTGATGGAATGGACCCTGCGCGAATGGATCGAATGGCTCGACGTCCCAAACAAGAACACGCTCCTTCAGCTCGTCAATGAGAGGCTTGCTGCGAATGCCATTGGTGCGGCAGACCCGACTGGCGACGCGCAACTAACTGGGACACTCGAAAACGGTACCTCAAAACTCCTTGGCGCGCCTGACACAGAATTGGACCGCTCTGGGAAGGAACCCGAGGTATCTGCTGTTGACCCGCCAGCCGCTGGGGATAGCGTCTCACAACCCGGGTCAGGAGGTGAAAATACGCCGGATGGGGAAGTGGAGGAGTATGGAGGGGAGATGGAGAAAAGCGATGAGGAAGGTAGTCAGGCGGAGACTCAGGAGAAAGGTCAAGGGGATTCCCGCGAGACACCTCACAAAGAGGAAGTACTGGGAGAAGAGGATCAGAGAGCAAGCGACGCACCAACCGCCAACACCGAGCAGCCCGGGGTGGAGAAGTTGGACCATGGTCTTGTCGAAACCTTGAGGCGTGTTGCAGTGGATAGGGACATGGTTGGGTACCTGCTGACTTTTGTTATGGGTAAGCCTGAGTTCCTTGCAGTGTGCTTTTCTAAGTTTGGCGAACTGACTTTTTTACCCGACAGGTTCGATCTTTGCGATGTTGGTCTCTTATGTTTTGTGATGGGTGATGTTGTTTGCCGTGTTGGTCTGCTTTTCGTCATTTTTGGATGGGTTTTGGGGTGTCTGATTTACTCTGGTTCTCTTCTTTCTTTGCGCGGTTTTGTTTCGTTTGTCTTTTGTTCCTTTCGTGACGCTACTCAATTTCATGACGTATATTTGCTCATAGACGTACAGTTTTAGTTTCCATGTCTTATCATCGTGCCCTTTACGTTCGTCTCCTTTTCGCCATCGGTGAAAGAGCCAAGAGAATCCGCAAGTCAGAACCGGGACTTTATGCTACAAACTCTGTAAACAGCGACGAGGGAACGACAACGCTCTCGCAAAAGGACCCTCCCTCGCGTCAGTCGGTCCTGGGCCACGACCTCGTTGCCTCAGTGATGTGTTCACTGTGTATGGATGTGGACAGACAATAAAGAGTGGGAATTGTTATTATGAAGAACAAACCTTGCCAAATGGCCATCTTTAGTTTGTCTTGAAATTAACGATCCATGCCCGGCTACTTTACAGTTCGTTTGCATGTGTCGTCAGGTGTCGTTGACTCGGACGTCCGAAAAAGGAAAGTGGCGGCCCGGCCCCACCAGCGACCGGACGGAGAAGTGGGGCCGCTACAGCCCCGCTGATTTCTTCTATATCTTTGACATCTTCTTGTAAATAATGAGGCAAGATATGGTGACACTTTAAGATAATGTTTGATACAGAGTTGGTTAAGTCATGAGAGAAATCCAAGTTTGTCTGGTGCAAATATGTAGTTATCCATTGTCGCTAACAAAAATCCAAACTCCCCACATCTATTAACTCCGAACTCATGTCTCCACGAGATGTGGAGGCGAGCTTATTGGCCATACATGACAATGCTAAATCCCGCGGTATCAATGGGCTGTAATACGCTCTCTCTGCTGCTGCTGCTGATACTGCTGCCGGATTGCTGCCGAAGCCAGTCGTTCGGGCGTTGGACGAAATGTACGCATGCCGTACCACTTCCCATACATCGGTTTGTCGCCACCTATAGGTTTCCGCCATCTCCCTCGAATTCGATGGCGAGGAATGGGTAGATGAGGCTCTGGTTCTATATCGGTTGCCAGTATCTCTGGCCCCAGCGAAATGAGTTGGGTTTGATGTCTCGTCTCTGGAAAGGCCTCGTGCCTGTCGTATCCGTAGAGCAGATCAGGGGCCGGGTTGCTGATCTTGCGATGCTTACATCGCAGTGGGGAGAGTGCGTGCTTGTCTATCGGGCTTGTAAACCGCGGCGGAGGTATAATACCTTCAGCATTGGCCGATTCATATTTTTGGTAACATGTCACTTATCCTATCCCAAACAAGTCACTGCTTTTAACCGATATCACTTATGTGATCCTGTATATTGTCCTGTCCCACCGATTCATTCCACTTCACCATCACCACATTAACTAGTCACACCTGGGTGAGCAAATACCAACTCTATTTATATAGCGCCCCTAGCTGAGCAGATATTCAACACCCTCAAATCGTAAACCCAACGCCCTAAGACTTATGTACCCTTCCTAGACCGTCGCCCTAACCCCGCCTGCTTAACAGGGTAAGCTACCTAACCTGGCTGTTGTTCATCCCCTACATCTCTCACCTCGTCTCGCCCCCCATCCCCCATTCACAACCCAATCTAGACACGCTACTAAACCAAGCAAACCTACCAAGTAACCCCAACCCCCCCTCCCATCCCCATCATACCATACCCCCACAACCACGGCGACAGCTCTTCCCCATTCCCATTCCCATTCCCACCAAACAACGCCATCCCCGCTTCCCCTCCTCCTTCCCCTGTGATATCCACCCCCGGCTCACTCATCAGATCTGGCAGGAGGATATCATGGAGCAGAGGAAGTGGAGAGAGGGTGATGTCTATGCTTAGTGGGGGTGTCATATTTGGTTGAGGTGTTGATGATGATGTGTTTGTGTGGGTTGGAACGCTGAGATGGGTGTCAGGATAAGGACTGGGGTGTGTCGTAGCAGGGTTGGTGGTGTGGAGGTTGGGACTGGGGTTGGTTGTTGGGTTGGAGTGGGTGTGAGAGTGGGGAGTGAGATGTGAGCTAGGGGGAGATGTGAAGTGCGCCGGGTTCGGCGTCGAGGCTAGACTGGGCGTGTTGTGTGTGAGAATGGAGTGCGGATGCGGGTATGGGCTGGCCTGGGACTCGGTCGGGTGGTTTGGGGTGTTGTTGTGCACTGGGTGATAATAACTTCCTGAGCCTGACCCTCCTGAGAAAGGAGGCGGAGGCGGGGGCGGAAGTGGATAGCCATGTAGATGTGGCTGCGGTGAGGGATACGGAAGAGGCCCGTGAGCTACAGGTGTTGATGGCGCGGCGGGTGCAGTTGTGACGATGGTAGTGACGGGATCGTAGAATGTCCTATGCGGTCGTTCCTGGGGTTCTTGGTGGTGTTTCTCTTGATGTGGCTGTTGCTGTTGTTGATGTGGCTGTTGCTGTTGTTGATGTGACTGCTGTTGTTGTTGATGTGGCTGCTGCTGTTGGTGTTGTTGCTGTGGTTGATGTTGTTGCTGGCGTTCCTCCTGGGGTTTCTGCTGCTGCTGGCGCTGCGACCCTTCCCGATCAGCTAGCGCCTCAAACATCACCAGACACTGCCCAGAAAACGGCGTGAGATGAGCATGCGCACGGCAAGCGTGGATCACCAGGGCAATCGTATCCGCAGACAGCGTCGGCAACGACGACATAGACGCACTCGGCGTCTGCTGCTGGTGCTGGTGATGTAGTGCCGCGGCTAGCAACACAATCCCGGCTACATGTAAATACAACACACGTTGCCACCAGGGGATGTCGACGTGTCTGTGGTCCCCGTCTGCGGTAGTGCTGGCCCGGTTGGCATCCCTCGATGTGTAAGAACCGGGATTACTCGGATTACTGCCAGTGGTAGACGGCGGCCGAGGACAGCACTCGTCCACAAGCAGGCGAAGTAAGATTTGTGCATTCTCCACGCACAGCGCAGCAGACTCCTCGACGATGCGACTCCTGAGGGTGCCGCCGAGGGGTTTCTCGGGGGTAGTGCCATCAGGGGCCGGCTCCGGGGGTCGCAGCAGGCAGTGCCGAGCCAGCATGGGCCGGAAGAGGGTGAGGCGGGCATGGAGGGTTCTTCTGATGTTAGTGAGGAAACAACAAAAAAAGAAAAAAAAAAGGGAAGAAAAAGAAAGGCGAAGAGTAAAAAGGAGAAAAAACTTACCTCATCCGCAAAAGCACGGCCTGCGTATGCAAAACCCGATCACCACCACCACCATCACCCCTCTCCCGTGGCACATACCCCATCTCAGCCGTAAACTCCCTCTCCCACCGCTCCAGCGCAACATCAAACCGCGAGACATTATTCAAATGCTCCTCGAACCGCGATACAGGCGGCGGTGCCGACCGTGGAGGGACACCAGAAGAGCCGGGACCGACACGGAAGGAGTGGAAGGATAGCGAGATGAGGTTCCAGATGTCGTATAGTTTCATGGTGAGGCACATGTACCGGTCGCTGCTGGGATCGTCGTGGGGGTCGGAGGTTTGATGGGCTAGGTGCGGGTGGGTTGTGGGGAGGTAGACGGCTGATGCTCGGCCGGTCATCCAGGAGACTTGTCTGTGTGTATGTTAGTGTCAGTGTTAACTTTTCTCAGATCCTATGAGAGGGAAGCACGTTACCTGTCGGCAAAGACACAGAGCTGCCATAACCGCCTCCTAAACCCCTTCCCACTCCCACTCCCACTTTTACTTCCACTCCCACCTGTACCAGAAACCCCACTCCCTTTCTCCTTCAGATCCCCCCGATCCAACCCCATACTCTGCGCCATCCTCACCGCGGCCCCCACAACCATCCACGTCCGATGCGGATTACTCGAGCACTGCAAATACCTCCCCATCATCAACAAGCACTGCACCGTCTCAACCCCAACCGCCTCCGTCGCAAACAACAACAGATCCTGCCCGCACATAAAAAACAACCCCCACGCCCGTCGGAAATACATCCCCCCCACCCGGTCCCGCTCTCGGGCTGGGATGGTTTCTTGGAGTTGAGTTGCCAGGGCGAAGACGATGTTTAAGGTGGCGAGGAAGATGCGGTCGTCAACACCACTTCCCGGCTTGGCGATGGGATTAGCGAAAAGGGCATCATACCGCCCGCGAAAAGCATGCTCGTCAAGAAACGGTTCCAAAGGCTGAATATGCGACCAGTACAGCCCAACTAGATAATCTGCTTCATGCCGAGGCGGAAGTGCAGTAACATTCGCATTCCCTTCTTCCCCCTGATGGGAACTGCTGTTGTTATCGGTATTCGAAGAGGCACCAGCACCAGGCGGGTCTTCATCCAACCGGAGATCAAACAGCGGCGCATCCTTAAACGGCGTCAGACTAGCCCCCCGCTTCCCCGGTGGGATCCCCAGACGTGAATCCCATGCTGCGCGCACTTCGCCGGCCCACACGCCGTGGACATACCCGCGTGGGGGTTCCGAGTCGTCTGGTGCATCCTCGTGGGGTTGGGTGGCGCCGGGGGTTGGGGCCGGTGTTGATGAGGATGGGTTACGGGGGGGATAATGATAGGATCCTGTCGGTGGTGGTGGTGGTGGTAGTTGTGGTGGTGGGAGAGAGGGTGGAGCGTGGCCGGAGAGTAAAGGCCGATGCCAGGTTGGATCCCGGTCTACGCTGGGTCCGGGTCCGGGTCCCGGAGTCCGGCTGGGCTCGACCAGGCGAGGGGTGGGACCGGAGCCGGAAACGCCTGTGGATTCCGATCCGCTGGGTTCGGGGCGATAGACGCAGGGGGTGCGTTTTTTGTGACATTGGTTGCACACTGCAGGGTGTCAGTCTTCATGTGCGTATGTAATCATGTTCAGCGTAACCCTCGTTTTGTCCCGTGGAACGGAGATGAAAAGATAAATTAGCAACATACCCGGCCGCGACCCGTCACACTTCTTTTTCCTCGCCCGGCACAGCTCACACGCCACCGCAATCTTCAACCTCTTCGGCCGTGGTCCCTCGACTTCCGTCTGCATGGTTATGAATTTGGTGTCTGTGGTGTATGCGTGTTGTAATAATCAATCCGTAACGAAACCCGCAGTTACCGTGTACTGAACCCGTCACGCGTGTAACGTCACCCAAACACACCCCAGTCGCACGACACACCCACACCGTCCTGCGTGGTAACGAACGTGCAGCGCCGTGCCGTGTCCTGCCCTGTCCGTCCGTAACACAGTTGGTTGTCAGGATTGGGAATGCGGAATGCGAAACGCGGGATGCAGAGTGGAAAAGGGCGGAACAGAGGGCGGAGGCCAGCGAGAAAGACACCCTGACGGTGCATGCGAAAATGAGGGGGAGATTGGACGCTGGGCGGAACCCGCGTTGATTGGTGTCTTGCTTTCGTCCTTTGACTGGACAAACTGCTGGCGAGTCGGGGGTGGAGCCCCGACGCCCGGCGCCGGGCCGGCTGGTCATATCTAACTAACCCTAACCCCGCTACATCCCTTCCATATCTTCGACGTTTTCCATGTCTTCAGCATCTGCAACCAAAACCCTCCAACGTTAAGGTGTTGTCCCTGTGGCGTAGGCGTACAATGTTCTATTGATTGATCTTAAGGAGGAGAAAGGGAAGGCATTTAGCTACAGAAGAGGGCATATCATGTGACCCTACCCTAACCCTGGCTCCCGGCCCCAGCACAGTGTCCATATAAGGTTGTGTTGATGGTCCGTGCTCTTCCTCCGTTTTAGTCATGTGATCCGTCTATTTTCACGTTTTAGATTTATCTTTTTTGTCTTTTTTCACTTTTTCACCCTTTCAGTTTATTCTTTTTGATCTTTTTTCACTTTTCAGTTTATTCTTTTTTGTATTTTTTTCACTTTTGTAGAAAAACAAGTTATCTAACAACTTGGTCTGCCGCTTTTTTTGGCCACAGCGAGCCCAGGCATCGCATGATCGCCCACGGGTGACAGAACCCTGGTCGGCCGAGGGCCGGACCTTAACACCAACTTCCATCTCACTCCTGCGTTCTCTCGCTGGTCTTGTATCTCTTGCAGCCGGTGTCGGGTTCGTCAAAGGGCGCCGGTCGAGATTTTGACGCCGCGGACACCTTCTTCCTGTTCTCCACCAGCGTGTCAAGAGACCCCTGGATTTCGCGGAGCCGTTTGTCCTTGCCCCAATCGAGGATGTTTAGAACGTATTTTCGGAACTTGATGTAGTGTTCAGGCTGCTGTAGCGCAAAAGTATCAACGTGTGCCGTATAGTAATCGAGTTCGAAATGCTTCCACGAGACGAAAAGGCACGCGAGCCCAGTGTTCATGGCAATACTGAACGCCGCGGAATCAATGAGTTTCACGTTCTCGCTGCCAGATTGCTTAAGCTGCTCATTCAGGCGTTCATCAAGATGTACGCATGCCGTACCACTTCCAAGACATTGGTTCGTCGCTACCCACATGTTTCCACTATCTCCCTTGAATTCGACAGTAAAGAACGGGTAGATCAAACTCGGGCTTCCATCGGTTGCCATGAGCTCTGGTCCCATCGAAATGAGTTGAGTTTGCTGTCTCTCCTCTGGAAAAGCCTGGAGCTTGCGGTATCCATAGAGCAGATCGGGGGCGGGGTTGCTGACTTTGTAGTTGGATTGCAATGGGGGAAGAGTGTGCTTAGCCATCGGCTCTCGTCCACTCCATTGGAGCTGGTCAGTCGCCTCGATGGAAGGGACAATGTGGTGCTTGAAATAGTCCTCGACCTCAAACGCCTCGGCCCCCAGCAACAAGCCCTGCAGCTCTCTATTATTCTCGACCTCGTCGACGGATGGGCCAGGAGATTTCCTGTCACGGCGCATCGAATCCACCAACTTCGACAGATCTTCGGGAAGCGGGTCGCATGGATGCTGCATATAAATGCCGTTTACAGCAAGATTATAGTCCCGGTAGAATGGTTCTTCAACCAAGCTTCTCTCGGTTGATCGACTGGAGTTAGGGGTCACGCCCGTGATGGCCGAAATGGAGGCAGGCCCCTGCGGGATCGCGAACCCATCCTCATATAGTGTCTGGTCCATTATTGGGGCCGACCTTGCTAGTCGTCTTGACACAAGCTCTTCGCTGTTGGGGAGAGAAAAGTGTCGATCTGGTCGGGAAAGATGGCAGTCGGGCCGGCAGCGCCTCTTCCTATCCGTCCCAATGGTTTCGAGCCACTCAAATATGGCTTTGTGGAAAGGCTGAGGGTGACGTTGAAGGTCAACCGGGTCAAGAAAGTCTCGGAGGAAGGGAGCGCCGGGGAGGTGGACACGTTTGGGTTGAGGCTGTTGAAGGTGAATCTACAATGGTCCCTAGCTAGCCTATGATTCTTTTCATCACGGACCTCCTGATGCTCCGGTGCTCATACCCAAGCCGGCTCCTCACTGTTCTCGACAACCCCAAGTTGTGTTGTGTTCGTTGGTGCCAATTGAGTGTTTTTCGCAGCAGTCGAATTTCTGCGAACTGGGCGATGCGCCTTCGCGACCTGCCTGTTCATCTGGTGCGCAGAATTATCCATTGGCCCAGAGGTTGCAAGATCTGTGCAGTGTGCACAGGGAAGTTGAGGGAACGGCGGCTTGCTGTGGCCAAAAAAAAAAAAAAAGTGGCAGACCAAGGTCCTTCGATGTGCCACAGTGCGACTTTTCTACAACCATAAAAAGCAGAGAGGAAGGAGCATAATCAAACAAGCAAAAGACGACAAAAAAGAATGAACCAAAAAAGTGAAAGAAGACAAAAAAGGATAAATCAAAACAGTGAAAGATGACAAAAAAGGATGATAAATAAGAAAAGTGAAAAGAGAGGAAAAAGAATATTCAATCACACTATTGACAGGTTTAAACTAGGTTTCAAACAACAATATACGGCCATATAGGTATTAGGTTCCTAGGTAGCTATTCCAGTTATAGCCGTTAAAGGCCATTAAAATTTGATCGAATGTTGCCAAACTGGACTTGGGTTATCTGTTTTGGCCTGCCGCTTTTTTTGGTCACAGCGAGCGCAGCCTGTCACCTGTATCCACTCACTAGAAATACCGTATGCTTGCGCTTGCGGTTTAATCAAGCGCCTGTCAGTTGCCTCTTTCCGCAGCATCTCTTCTTGACTCTCCAAAGTACCTTGCTCGAGCTTGAAACTACTGCCAGAGGTGGCGGGTGGCGGCCAACTCAAGGTACTTGAGTCAGCGACCTCGGTTTTGAAGACAAGGCTCACCGAGATGTGGGTAGTTTCAGGTTTGTGTAGCTGGTGGCCGGCTGTAAAATCCTGTACCCATTCATGGACTTAAAGTTGGAAAACCAACATCAGGAGACAGCGTCTCGCCCACCGACCACCGCGGCCGAGAATGGGCCAGTGGTGGGATGCCCACACCGACTTCACCAAACGCGGATTGAAGGCCCAACAATCACCTGTTGGGGAGGACGCTCCCTGGAAATGCTGCGAAGATTCGGACGTCCATTGAGTCAACAACAGCCGACAACATATGTAAACAGAATGTAGAACAGCCGGGCAGGGATGTTTATTTCAAGACAGAGAAGGCGATTTTGTGCTCTTCATGGTGCCAATTTTCTACTCTCCATTCCATCTGCACATCCATAACACTGTGAACATATCCCTGAAGGGGAGACAATAGGCTGGTTGTAGGTAGCGGTCCTTCTTCGTGAGGTGGGGGTTGTTGTGAGCTGAAAGCGCAGGGGGCGGGTGTAGTTTTGCCGTGAATTGATATGGGGAAGGAGAGGAGGAAAGAGGAGGAAAAAGAGAAAGACTTTCTTGATGTTGGAAGGGTTGTAGAGAAGGGATGGTGAGAGTTGAGAGATGAGAGATGAGGGTACAGCAATGAATAACAAGGGAACTTAGTCAAGCAGGCTGGGCGAGGTGGGAAGAAAGGAGAAATAGAAAATGAACTCAGCACTTAACCACATGGATGGCAGACCGTGTACCCGCGTCGAGGACCGGAGATATCTCACTGTAAAGTGTAGTGATGGTGGTATAGTTCACAAGCTGGAGTCTATCGAGCGTCACGGCCCATTCCAGATTCACACCATCCCTCGTTTCAGGCGACATAACCCCAACCGAAATAACAACCCCGCCTCGACAGAAACAACACATTTCCATTGCATTTGATTCGACCTAACCCTAGCCAGTAGTCCCAAGCCCATCCCTACCCGTGGTATCATCCCATATCTGAAGTATAACAAACAAACATACAACCTCCAATATGAGCGCCCCGCCTGCTTCATTTACATTGGACAAATATGCGGCGCTGAATTAAAACAAAACCTCGTATCCCGCTTCTTCCATCTTGTAATAACAACCTCACAACTTACAATATCTGCCACACTTCATATTCCACAACTTCAAACTCAACTCAATGACCCAGATCCTGACCCCTCGGATACACCAGCCGCAACTGGCACGGCATGCTGTTGTTGTGGTGGTTGTGGTTGCTGCTGCTGCTGTGGTGACCGTTGGTGTTGGTGTTGCGGTTGGTGTTGTGGTTGTTGTTGTTTTTGCTGTAACTGCGGCGATTGTTGATGTTGCGGGCTCGGCTGCTGCTGGAGCTGTCGCTGCGGTTGTTGCTGTAACTGCTGTTGCTGTTGTTTCTGCTGCAACTGCGGTGATTGTTGTTGTTGCTGTTGGGGATGCTGGGGTTTTTGTTGAACCTGCTGCTGCTGCTGCTGCTGCTGTGATTGAGCCTGCGCCTGCCCCTCACTAGTCGTAGACGCCGCAATCGCCGCCTTAAGCGTCTCCAACAACTTGGTATCCTGCGCATGGTCTGGCGTCGAGTGGTGGTTTGGTGGGATGGGAGGTGTCTGGAGGGGTTGGACCGGTTGAGCTGGTTGAGCCTGTGCGTGACTCTGAGGTTGGGCATGTGCTTGATTCTGTGCTGGAGACGGTGGATGGGCCTGCTGTGCGTTGGCTGGCGGTGCTCGATGTTGTGCGGGTTGTGTCTGTGTTTGTGGTGTCTGCTGTGGTATGGGTTGTGATGACTGTGGTGGTGCCGCTGTCGTAGGCCGCGGCGCTTGGGGATGAGGTCGAGGTTGAGACGACCCCGGCTGCCCTGGATGATGTGGTTGAGGCGTCGACTGGTAAGCCGATTGCGGTTGAGTTGGACGTGCTGGGTGTGCGCTCTGCTGTTGCGTCTGCTGCATCTGCCCCTGTTGCTGTTGGGGTCGAGGTTGCCCTGCCGCCGGCGGCCTGTGTCCATCCGCCTGCTGTGGCTTCTGCGGCTGCTGCAATGGTTGATACTGTTGTTGCATCTGCGGCCTTCCCTGCTGCTGCCCCGGCTGCCCCTGCGGCTGAAGAGCCGGGAGATGACTTCTGGCCTGCTGCACGGCCGATCCCGGTGCCGGTGCCGGCTGGATCGGCGGAAAAGCCGTGACCTTATGCAGGGCACTCTGGTCAGATGCCTCCGTCTTGATCCGAGGCATCCCCGCCACCGCACCGTTCGCCTGAGAACCCGCGCCAGCACCTATCCCTCCAAAGCCAGGGGTAGAAGGACTAACTCGCTTGGGTGGCCCCAGCTGCGCGTTCGTAATCGGATGGTGGTTATTCTGCAGACCCCCAGCCAGTGCAAATATCCCCTGCACCCGCGCCCGCTCCTCCTCGGTATTCATCCGCGCCTTCTCCTCCGCCTCCTTCCGAGCCGCCTGCCCGGGCGCGCGCGTCTTCAGCTCCCCGGTCACGCTTTGCAGGTAGTACGGCATCTCCGAGTTTGTCTTCAGGAAGAACAGCTTCAGGTTCCGCGCTTTATCCTTCAGCTGCACCTGCGTCCGATCCTTGAGAATGTCTGAGATGGTCCCCTGCGGCCCGAACAGCGACAAGATCTGGCTCCAGTGGGGGCCTTTAACCATATCCAGTCCAGCCATGAGCGCTTTCTCCTCTTCCGGGGTCCATGGTCGCCTCGTCGAGTGCAGCCCCTCGCGCCGAGTGGTGTTGGACGACTTCGCAACGGCTGCTTGCCGGGCCTTCTCATAAAGGGCGGCCGTGGGCATTGATTGGTTGGGCGGTAGCAGGTCGCCGTTGGCCCCGACAGTTGGGGCTCCCTGAGGGTAAGATGGGTACTGTGTAGAGTGGCCCTGGTTGGGCTGGCCGGGATACTGTGGGTGGACTGTCTGGAAGTTAGCATATTTTCCTTAGAACTTGGCTCTTGGGGGAGAATCTTACCATTAGGCGAGTGCCCCCCCCCTAGAAGATTCGGCAGGCCATGCGGGAGATCCAACTCAGTCTTCAGTTTCTCCGAAATAAACGACGCCAGATTCTTCGAATCCAAATCCGGTGTCCCATTCTCACCATCCATATCCGCCGACGGAATCTTCAAATCCGGAACGTGTGAAAGCGAGTCCTCAATCAACTTCCTAAGCGCGAGGCCCTCGTCATCCGTCGCGTTCTGGTCTCCCACAGCGCCCAGTAAGCCGTCTCTCCCAGACAGCAAATCACCGTCCGTTTGGCCGAGATGAGATTGCAGCAGGGCCACGAGATTATCGTCCGGCTGCGCACCCCTCGGATCAGGTGCGGGAATCGTGTCCTCTTCGTTCAGGGGAATGTTCACGCCATATTTCTCGGCGTAGTCTACCACAATGCCGAGATGGCCTTCCAGGAACGAACTCAGGCTCTCGGCAAACCGTGAGCTCGATGATTGCTCCTCGAGAGTTCCTGCAAAGGTCAGCAAACTATCACTAATACGGTAATTACCCTGCCTCAAAAAACCTACTTTTAATCCCATCATCAGCAGCACTCTTGACCAACTGCTCTCTCCTCTCCCGGATTTTCGCAACCAGCACCTCCTCATCCCCATTCAACACCGGCTCCCCGCTGCGTTGCTTGACAATCTCCTCAAAATTAACCGGAAACAACGAATCCAACAACTGCGACAGCGGCTGCGACGGCTCCGTCTTATTCAGCGCATCCAGCAACATGCGCGTCTTCAACGACACAAACAAGTCCGTCACAGACGCCTTATACTCCCCGTCCTCGGGGATGAAAATCGACAAAAAGACCTCGTGTACATCGTGGGCGGCTACATCGTGCGCGCCAAACACGCTGGCGGCGGCCGCGGCCAAGTTGGACATGCGTATCGTCTCGCGGTCTTCGGAATCGGTGATGTCGAGCTCGTCGGGGGAGAGCAGCGGCGAATCGGAAAAGGCCTTGCGCGTCTCGCGGAACATGTCGCGCAGCATGTCGTAGGATCGGCGGAACTCGGAGGCCGTGTCGGCGAGGAGCGCATCGGTCTCGGCCCGCGATTGTTGCGAGAGCCGGAGCAGGATCTGCACCGCGATGTTGCCCAGCACCGGCAGGCTCATGGAGCGCATTACGTAGAACGGGTTGCTGGACGCCTTCATAATCTTGCCTTCTTCCTTGCCGGCCTCCGGCGTGGCCGTGGTTTCTGGCTCGGCTGGTTGCGTGTTTTCGATGTCGGGCATGGCGATGTCGCCGTCTTCTGGGACGGTGTGCTGGTCGAAGTTCGCAAGTGCATCGTTCAGAAGGGCGGCAAAGTCGACACTCTGTGTCCCCGTGGCGTCTGGTCCATGGCTCGGCTGATCTGTCCTTTGCCTCTTGATGTTGCTCTCATCGGTCCCGTCAGGACTCCTGGGGCGTTTTGGAGACCGCGCTCCTGGCATCTCTTGAGCTAGGGCGGTAGATGTAGGCGGCTGAGGTTGTTGGGGCCCTGCATTGGGCTGGGGGGGTAATGTATTTTGTGGAGGAAGCTGAGGTTTGTGGAGAGTAGGGGTCGAGGCTTTCGGCGTTGCGTCCGGCGCAGCGCGCGAATCGAGGGGGGAAGTCATCGTCGGTAATGGCGCATTGACGGCCGAGGGAACAGGAGCCGGTACGGGGGCGGCCGCCGCCGGGGCCGAGGTTACGGTAGTTGGCGCAGGAGGGAGTGGTTCTGTCGAAGTCGGAGATACAACATGAGAGAGTGAAGGGCGCCCAGCGGCATCGTTCGATGGCTGCTGTGGCTGGGCATTGGATTGGGTCGGGATATCAACTGGAGGCGCAGGTCCCGGCGCGCCGAGGGCAGCCAGAAGCTCTGCTTCTAATTCCGACGTGTCGGCCATGGCGAACAAGACCAGGCCATGCAGCCCGCGCAGCCGGGGTTAACGTGGTGGTTGGCACCGATGACGTTCGAGTCGCGGGCCAATTGGCGGATCAAAACGGGGGAACCGTCGCGAACGGAAGGGCGCCGGTCGTGGGAATCAATTGCGTCTACAATGGTATCGATCTGGGGAGTTTCATCACGATGAACGGCAAGCTTCAAAAGGCGACCACTCAGGTGGACGAGACGGCGATGGCTGGGGGGCACCTTCCTGGGCTTGTCGGAGAAATTTTCTGGAGAGCCGCCGACCGCCGAAGCCCTCTTTCCCAGCCCCAAACTTCTTATCGCTTATCGGTGGGGCGATACACACCACCCGAAAACTGCGCTGGGTCTGCAAAACCATTTGACATTGACATTTTTACTGATGAACTGTCAGGAAAGGAACCTCGACTCACAAGCGGGCCAGAATTTGACATTCGACTCTAAACCAAACCCAGCGTGCATCAGTGACTCCATCCGTTTTTGAGATAAATATACACCAAGTGTCGGATCAGACCCTTGTCTTCGGGTTCCGACTCCAAGCTCAGAGTAAAACATGTCTGGAAAGGTGAACAGGAACAACAATGGTCCAGACCTCGAGTCTCGAGGAACAGGGCACCCAAAATTCGTCAAGGACGTCACCAGGTTGCTAAGCAAGGACGCTCGATTCGTACTGTATACCGCACTGTGATTTGCTCTCGCTCCCAATTAGCCCGAACTTCCCTCGAGTTCGGGCTGACCTCCCCGCTACCGAGCAAAGCACCGCTCAGAAAAACAACGCCGGTAACGGATCCCAAAGTGTTACCAGAATCAACCCGCCACTTAGAGTTTCATTGAGGGTTGACTCTAAAGATCGGTTGTCTGAGATACGGTATGTACACAGCGCTGGTCTTCCGGAGACCCGACGCCAAGATCGAGCTCGGCTGGAGGCGTTCGGCCGTGCGGGGTTCTTTGATAGCATCTGCACACAGTGATGCAAATACTCATCCACCAGACACGAGCAAACATAGCGAGACGGCTTTCATGAACAAGTACAGATGGCCTCTTCATTCTGGGCCAGGAGCAATGGAAGTGGTCTCCTGCACGTGGTCCCGTGAGCAGTGTTTCCCCTTCTAGTGTAGATTCCGACGGCCAACCACACCCGGCCGTGGTAACAACGCTTCGGCTCGGCTTAGACAAGCCACGCAGTGTGGGGTAGCACATCTCCGTGCCGACCGGACTGCGGGGAAGCTAGGAAGCGTATCATCACGATCAAAGGGACTTTGGAACGCTCTTTTTTTGAGATTCTATGTCAGTTTTGCCATCATTAGTTTAGATGGGCGAAGCGAGCTTTACTTGCCCTTCACCTAGAGCTGTGACCTTGTAAGCAGCTCCTATAACAGAAATCTGCACACGGAACCGACTCAGACACACGGGCCGATGCGCGGCAGCTTGGAGTTCTGCTATGCACGGATTTTCCTATGAACCGGCCGTGCTGGCCAATTGGACAAGCTTAATCGTAACATTTCGTCCCTTTCGGTCTCGGCCATCGTCACAGCAGACGCAGACAACAATCCCTGATGGACAACTGGAATGCACTAACCCCGCTTAACGACCCCTCCGGAAAATGTCTGTCGGGTTTCCCCGTGGGCCGGCATACATAGTACATACTGTGCATGACAACAATGGAACAAGACTGCTTGCTTGCTCATCAATTGCTGTTCCACTCGGCCGTTTGGAGGAGGGGGGAATCGGAGAAGGCCTGACGTACATAGTGCGGAGCTTGTGGACCATCCGCTCTCCCGGCTTGCCACACCCCGTTGCCCCTTAACTAGGACATCTCGATATTTCCACTTATAAAGCTCGGGCGGGGCACCCCCGTCCCATCTTCTCTTTGACCCCTCGTTCATTTTCCCCATCCAATAATTTGTGGTTTCTCAAAGCGTGATCGAGCTTAATTACGTTGTTCTACCTGACACAGATTACGTTGCGGTTTCGACTCTCCCACAACACTACCACATCATCATCATCATCATCATCATCATCATCATCATCATCATCATCATGGCCAACGTATCCATCCAGCTCAAGACGCCGATTACCGGCGAGTACAAGCAGCCGACAGGACTGTAAGTGCCGCGTAGTACCCCGCAACGCGCCACACGCATTTGAGACCTCCCAAAGCTAACACAACCATTCACCCCTAGCTTCATCAACAACGAGTTCGTAGAGGGCGCAAAGAAGCAGACATTCGAGGTCATCAACCCCACCACAGAAGAAGTCATCTGCTCCGTGCACGAAGCCACCGAGGAGGATGTCGACACCGCCGTTGCCGCGGCCCGCAAGGCCTTCGAGGGCGAGTGGCGTCGCGTCACCCCGCAGCAGCGCGGTGCGCTACTGCTGAAGCTGGCCGACCTCGTCGAGAAGAACCTGGACCTGCTAGCTGCCGTAGAGTCGCTTGACAACGGCAAGTCGATCAGCATGGCCCGCGGTGATGTCGGTGGCGTAGCCGGCTGCATCCGCTACTATGGTGGCTGGGCCGATAAGATTGAGGGCAAGACGATTGATATCAGCCCCGATATGTTCCACTACACAAGGCGGGAGCCGGTGCGTTGCCCATACACCATCCCCGTTGTTTCGAAACATCATCACTGACCACCCAGCTATAGATCGGTGTCTGCGGCCAGATCATCCCCTGGAACTTCCCCCTGCTCATGCTCGCCTGGAAGATCTCTCCCGCCCTCGCCACAGGCAACACCATCGTGATGAAGACCGCCGAGCAAACCCCTCTCTCCGCCCTCGTCTTCGCCAGCCTCGTCAAAGAAGCCGGTTTCCCCCCCGGCGTTCTCAACATCATCTCCGGCTTCGGCAAGACCGCAGGCGCGGCCCTCTCCGCCCACATGGACGTCGACAAGATCGCCTTCACCGGCTCGACCCTCATCGGCCGCACCATCATGAAGGCGGCCGCCTCCTCCAACCTCAAGAAAGTCACCCTCGAACTCGGCGGCAAATCCCCCAACATCGTCTTCAACGACGCCGACATCGAGGAGGCCATCAGCTGGGTCAACTTCGGCATCTACTACAACCACGGCCAATGCTGCTGCGCGGGGTCCCGCATCTATGTCCAAGAAGGCATCTACGACAAGTTCGTGGCCGCCTTCAAGGACCGCGCGCTTAAGAACAAGGTCGGCGACCCTTTCCACCCGGAGACCTTCCAGGGTCCGCAGGTCAGCCAGCTGCAGTATGACCGTATCATGGGGTACATCCAGTCTGGCAAGGAGCAGGGCGCTACGGTTGTCACGGGCGGTGATCGCCACGGTGATAAGGGGTATTTCATCCAGCCGACGATCTTTGCGGACGTCTCGCAGGAGATGAAGATCATGCAGGAGGAGATTTTTGGGCCGGTTGCCGCGATTGCTAAGTTCAAGGATGAGGCGGATGCTATTAGGCTGGGGAATGATACTGCGTATGGGCTGGCTGCGTCGGTGCACACTAAGGATCTGAACACGGCTATTCGGGTCAGCAACGGGCTTAAGGCTGGTACCGTTTGGGTCAACTGTAAGCTCTCCCCCCCCCCCTCTTCTCTCACTGCACTTCCCTGGCTGTATGAACTCTATTCACTAACTGGTTAATTCCCTAGGCCACAACATGCTCAACCACGCCCTGCCCTTCGGCGGGTTCAAGTCGTCCGGCATCGGCCGCGAGCTGGGCGAGCTTGCGCTTGACAACTACACCGAGCACAAGAGTGTGGCTATTAACATGGCCGGCAAGCTGTTCTAGGCTGGTTGCTGGGATTGTGTGATGTAATGAAAACGGATCTGTTGATGGGAAACCGCCGTAACAATGGGTGGAATTTATTTTATTGGGACATGGGATGATGAGTGTAATGAGCTTGGGTTTGTAGCTATGGTTTGGTTGGGATATAGCCAAAATTGAGCCTTGATCTTCTACCTGTACAATGTTGTGGGTTCGAGTGATGCGGTTTCTTTCTCCCTGATATCTTTAGGAGTAACCAGTTTTGAGAATCAACTCGGTCTAGCAGCATCCATTCCCAGGTAACCGACCCCCGAGTCCGATTGGGAAAATATTGGACATTCCAAGGACCAGACCGCTAACAGTACCGTTACCAAGTGTCAATTCATATGCCAGCTAGTCCGTCATCCACAGGAGCATGTGCATACCTCTAAGCCGGCACGTTTACTCACGGCAAATCCGTCCGGCAACTTAAGGACAGCCGGCTACAAACATCCAAGACACTCATAGCGACAATGGGCAAGAGAGAAGAAACCAAAACCACCAACTTAGCCGCCAATGGAGTAACGAAACAACCACAATCCCCCCAAAGCTGCTCAAGGTCCCGACCACCGGACAGCGACCCTCCAACCCTGGGCTCAACGCAAGGCTAACAACCTCTGATACCAGCCGGCCAAGTCCAGTCCACGAGGCGCGACGTCCTTTGTTCAGCTCCCGCAGACATGACATGACAAGGTGGCCCAACGCGTAAACAGATACATCGCCTCAACAACCGAGAAACACTACATCCCCTCCTCAGCCGAGCATGACGAAATGGAACAAGGGGACCAAAAAGGCAGACAACCCCAACGGGCAGGCTTAATCCCTCACACCCCAGCCCCAAGACGACCCCACGCGTCGCGACGTCTGAAGAAAGGATGATGATGACAGATGAAGACGCGAGGTCGACCCGACCCGACCCGACCGCACGTCTCAGGTGGCGGGGACAGACAGACCGACAGGACAGAACAGACAAGACAAGACAAAGGACACTTTTCATTTTTTCAGCCGGCGTTGTCCCCAATAAAACTGAGGTAAGGAGTCATTCACTCCCCAACGGCCGGCCAGCCAGAGAGAGAGAGTGAAGAGGGACCTGACCGCGCCTTGGGAAGAAAGTATATACATGGCCGGGTATGAACCGCCCGGTGACCTTGGGCTAAGGTATACCAGATGTCCCATCCGAACACCTCACTCATGGATCCCCCAACGCTTTTTTTTTTCCCTCTGTGCCGTGCTGCCGCGCTCCCGTGCTGCCGCGTCGTCGGCCGGCGGAGCGTCCGAGCTTGCTTCACCGAGGTACGTCCAAGGTGAAAGCGGAAGGGAACAGGTGGCCGTGGCCGAAGGGGGGGAGTGTGTGGGGGGAGGGTGTGGGTGAAAAGGGGAACGTAGGCTGAGCGAGCATGTAGTGTAGTGTAGAGGTGAAAGGGGGACGGGCAGAAGGGAAAGGCAGGACGGTGGCGAAAGTGAAGAGAAAGAGAGCGGACAAGGCAACTAACCTCCAGCACCACCTCAGGAAACTAAACGGAGTGAGTGGGTTGAGTCGGTTGCCTTGTCCTGTGCGGGCGAACCACCACCGACCGACCGACCCGCCTGCGTGCGTGTGCATGAGAAGAAGAAACGGGTGGGCAGATGGGTGGGTGGTCTGCAAGGGGCAGGATACACCCTGAAACCGGCCAGCTGCAAAAGTCCAGCTTGGCTCTCTCGAGTACACCTGAGGAGAGCGGTAGGAGTGGGTGAGAGAGGGAGTCACAAGTAACGTGCCTGAATTTCCCCATTCCATCCCGTCAGCCTAACGCCGGAAAGGACCGGTCGGCCGACCGCTCGCCCAGCATTCACTCAACTCTCTCGGTCTTCCTTCGCCCTCGTCTCGCCCTTCGGCGGCCACCCCCAATAGGCCGGCGATCATGAGACGGTAGGGACGTGCCGGGAAGGTGGGGTTCAGGTACCAGGGGGGCGAAAAGGCCTGGTGTCCTGATGAGGTCATGGGCCTGAGGCAGTGAGTAGGTCAGTTGATGAGTAATGAGAGAGGGTGAGGGGTGATGGCAGATGGGGAAGGGGGGCGTACGCCTCAGGTGCCGCAATGTTGAGGGTCCGTAAGGGGGAGTTGACGAGCCTGACCCCTTAATTCCGTTGTGTGTGGTGCTGCAGTTCAACTGACGCATTATTGTGGGCTAGGACGGACGAAGGTCGAGACGTCCGCGCGTCGTCCGATTCGAGTTGTGCTGAACGAATCCTTCTAGTTGTTGCCGTGGCCTACGCCTCTGTCCATGCCTCTGTGCCGGCCATGGCGTGACGTTGGGCAACATAACCCACGCGGCTGGTTGACGCCACATTGTTCAGGACACCCTTGCACCTCATCCCGTGTGTGTGTGTGTACGGCGATCCCGTCTAAGAGAAGTGAACAGAACCTCCAGGAAGAAGTAAGAACGGATGGTGTCTGCCCAACGACCATCCCGTCTCAACTGGTGTCACGGCAAGGCTGCTTCCCATCATTCGCCTGTGGAATAGATCTGTGAAACGGGCGGGAACGGGATGGAAAGTCAAACCGACGACCATCAACTCAGCTCCATGACTTCCACCGTAAATCAAGGTCACGAGCAAACTGCGCAACGTCGAAACCGATCAGTATCACCTTATTCAGGAAACAGCCCCGGCCATCAACTGCGGCCGGGGTCGTAAACTTTGAGAAAAATTCTCCCGCAAATATTGTTTCAGTAATAAAAATGAACAAATAAGAAACAACGAAAAAAAAAAAAAGATGAAATCTCACCATCTCGAGGGAGGGAGCCAACAGGGAGCCGATGAGCCCACGACCACACTTAAACTGGCCTCCGCGAAAGTTATGTAAGGCTGCGGCACAGGAGGACTGCGCAGGCCCTCTTCCTGCAAGCTCACAAGCTAAGCTATCAGCAGAAGACGAAAAACAAATTTTGTAAAGCCGCGCGCGCACAGCCCCCCAGCCTCGTCAAGTTGATTATTGAGAGAAAAGAATCTAGAACAAAGGCAAGGCGCAAACTAGGGGGGAAAAGGGGCGGAACAATCCCGCGGAGAGGGAAAATGAACCCAAACGTCACTGGCCAGCCGTGGCTGTTCACAGGCTAGCCGTGGCTGAGGCTGAGTCCCCCGCCAAAAGCTTTCCGCGGACGAAGCCTTGCATGGTGCTCGTGCCCCTCTCTCCTTGAGTTTTGGCAGACCCAACGTCATAGGAATGCCAGTCACCAGTCATGCCAATGCAGTATTTTCAGTGGATGAAAGGGGGGCTTTGGGATAGGCTTGATAGGTTAGGGGTAGATCGGAGTTGTTGACACAAGACACCAACTCTTGTGGAACCGATGAATATGGTTGCACAAGAACCGGTGAAAAAAAAAAAGAAAAAAAAAGACGACACAGAAAATCTGGGGGATGGCGCGTCCTCCGTCACCGAACCATCACTGACACATCCGGCGGCCGACCGTGGGGTCAAAGGCGACGAGGCAGGATCCCCATCTTCTCCTCAGTTGCTTCGGCACAGAATTGACAGGAAAATGGAGGGCACCAAGTCCGGGCAGTCGAGTTCATCCCGAGACGACCGGCCCCACCAGAAAGCAGAGCGCGCCTGCCTAGCTCAATCCCTGCTCGCATGACAAGCTTGGCGAAGCACAGGCCAGCGGCCTCCTGATGCGATTGCCCAAGTGTGCCAAGCCAAATCCTCAAGTGTCGAGCTCAAACTGGCGAGTTTGAACAGCGACAGGGCCAGCCCAAGCTCGGAGGGTTGACTGGCTCGTTTGCCGCGCCCTTTCTCCCCCACTCCGTCAAGCGCACAGCCGCCCTTCGGGGCCGCTCGGAGCGGGGACCGGGGGCACCCCACGCCCTTGGCTGCTCCCCCGCCGTCCTCGCCCGCTGCTCAATCTTCGTGCAAGCATTCCACGCTGCGCCCGTTTCTCCCTCCCTCAGTCCCTCCCGTCTGCTCAGTTCAATCCGTTCCCACCTCCGTCGGCCACGGTAGCTTACTGGGCTGCCAAGCTGCGCGACAAACCGTGGCAGCCCATTTCCCGATTGAGGCGCATGCGTCTCTACGATTTGCAAACTGCCAAGAGCTTCCCGATGAACAGAATCCCAGCTGCTCATTCTTTCGACGGGCCGGCGCTCGCTTGACTGTGCCGTTCCCGCGGCCTCCCATCTACGCCGCGAACTTTTGCCTCTTTCCAGCGTCCCAGAAGCTGCTTGTTGATGCTGGCGGAACACCGATGCCCCTGCAGGTTCATTTCCATCTCCGTGCTCAATAATTTTGTTTCCAGAGAAAATTTTCATTCCGCGTCGGCCAGTTCTGACCTCTCGTTCGATAGTCTGGTGTTGAAGCCGCAGGCACCGAAATCCGGGACGCGATGCGTCACGGCGGGGTGGAGCTCGAGAGTCCGTCAAGCGGGCAGCGGCCGCTCCGCTTCCGTCTAGGACGACAAATGTGGAGCTGTCCTGAAGGTTTTCGGCCTCCATCTCAAATGCCTAGAATTCAACCTGGTGTGGCCGTGTTTGTCTCAGCACACCCCCCATGTGGGAAAAACGCGGTGGGCCGGCCAATTGATGGTGTGGTGTCGTCGCTGTTCCCAGGGATCCCAACCGGCGAAGACAATACGCCCACGCCCACAGGTGTGTTTCCAAGATGGGTCACCTCAATCCCTGCTTGAAGCAAAGCCATTCCCGCTTGAGGACGAAAAGCGTTCGAAGCGCCAAGATGACTGGCTCCCTCCCACCGGCACTCCGCATGTACCAATGTACCCCGTACATCGAATTGCTTGCATACACCTTGCTTTCACCTTGTCACTGCGCGTTCCCCACTCAGCCTTACCAGGCCACCGACATCTCGTCCGGCCACTATGATTCTACTACTTATAAAACCCCAGGCCTATCCTCTCGTTGCCCTAGTTTCTCCTTCTCACCACCCGCTCTACAACATCAACATAGTGTCTTGACACCTGATACCAAGCCAACAACCACCAAGCACCAACAACGACTAACACCAACAACACAACCCCACACCCACACACCAAGGTACCTCGCCAGCGTACCTTAGATCCCCTCCATGTCTCGCCGCGTCTACTTCGAGGACGAGCTTGAGGCCCGCCGTACCAGAGGCGCGGGAGGAAGCCGAGGCCGCAGCCAAAGCGTCGAGCGGTCAAACACCTTTGACGCCGCAACCATGGCGGGCCGTGACCGCTATGCCGACTATGCCGAGAGTGAACTCGACCAACTCCGCCGAGAGAACCAGTACCTCCGCATCCAAGTACGCGACGCCAAGGACGACCGGTCCTACGTCAAGAAGCTCGAGGCGGAGCGCGAAGAGCTCTTCCGCGAGAACATCAAGCTCCGCCAGACGAGCGACTACACCTCCGACAACGAGGCCCGCAAAGACGCCAAGCTCCGCAAGAAGAACGCCAAGCTCGAGGCCGAGATCAACACCCTCAAGGCCCAGCTCGCGAACGCCCGCGACAAGGCGTCCTCGTCCCGCAAGAACTACGATGACCTGTTGCGCGAGAGCCAGCGCACCGAGAAAGACCTGCTCCGCCGCATGGAAATCATGCGCAACAACAACGCCCTCCTCGAGCGTGAGATCAGCGACCTCACGCGCGGCATCTCGGCTGCCACGTCCAACACCACCAGCGGCCTCGAGGAGCGCTTCTACCGCCGCGGCTACTAAATAAATGACCACGGCACAACAACAAAAGCGCCGTTCTCACGGCTGCTGGGATACCCACTTCCTTCCTGAGGCCCTCGCCTCACACCCACCCACCCAGATCCACTGTCTTCGGACCACCGCCGGTGTCTTCATCCAAGTCACCCGCGCGAGTGAGCGGAATAAAATACAGCAGCACCCCCTTCCTCCAACATAACTAAGGAGTTAGGCGTTCCGCCTTTATTTTTATCGTTTTTCCCTTCCCTCAGGCCAGTCAACAAGTAAGGAACCCTTTTTCAGTTACCTCCCAACCCGACCCGATCCCGCAACACAACGGCTCGGCCCCACTCTTTTCAGCCAACGACAGCACCTAACACAATTCCAGAATTAAACCTCCTCCGACTCACTGCAGCATGCGTCGGCGTGTCTTACCCGACCGACTTTGGGAGGTAACTAAAAATAAATAAACCCCCCAATGCGAACGAAGAGGATGGTACGGCCAAAATAAAATGATCCAAAAAAAGGAGCAAACAAAAGAGGGAGAAAGAAACAACCAGTCAAAAAACACACCAAAACGGGATTCCTCCTCATTTCCCTTTTCTTTTCTGTCTTGGGCGGACAGTCATGCGAAGGGTGCATGACAATACGGAGTCTCGAAGGGTTTTTTTTGGGTTGGGTTTCTTTTTTCGGCATTTTCCATCTTTACCAGCATCATCACCAACAACGTTTCCCCCCCGGCACGGCACCACAGGACGGTATCGCCAATGGACATCACCATACCCACACACAGGAACACCCTCACCAACGACCATCATGATCATCACGAACACAAACCCACTCGTCACCATCATCACCATCATCATGATCATCACGACAAACATCATCACACGACACACTTCCATTACCGTCTGCGTCTTCTTTTTTCCCCGACCTTTCACAGTTATAAAAACAATATTCACGATACCCCCTCTCTCGGCAAACACGGCACCGTTTTGTCTTGAGCAAAACAAATTTACGTTTTTTTTTCTTTTATTCTTTTCTTTTACTCGACTTTTCTTGGGACTTTTGGGATATAATATGGATGTTTCTCATCCCTTTTTCACAACTTGTTGTTCTCGTCCTTCTTCCTTCCATTTGTAAGACCTTCATAATGTTCTCGTTCTCGGACTTTTTTCTTGCCTGCCGATTTAAGGCTCTTCTTATTTCCTCAACCATCATTTTCTCCATGACGTTTTCTCTTGTTCGGGATCATTTGAGGTACATGGTGATGGGCTTCGGGAGTCTGGTTTCTACACAAATGACGGTTCGCCACACTGGGACTGGGTTTTCTATAGTGATAGCTTGAGACATTAAATCAAGCACACCAAGGCAATATACATTGAGCCTGCATTCTAAGTTCCCATCACACGACTGAATCCCGTACATAACTCCAACCTTGCTTGACCTCTCCCTGATTTCGACATCTCCGTCGTCTTCCATTCTCTCGTGCTCTGATTCTAAGTGCCATTGCTAACAACCCACTCAATCGCTCAAAATTGAAATGAAATTAAGATTACCCCTTTTTTTCCTTACTGACTTGCCAACTAACTAAACCATATTGCCCTCCCGCCAACCCAAATTACCCACCCTGTCTACCTAACCAGTCCTGAACGCCGGGCCTTGCTTCCTTTTGCCTATTATGAGGCGCCGGCCCTATGGTGAAGATCCTGTCAGCGGGACTTGTCTTAGAAGAGGGTCAGTCCAGCAGCGCTCCCACAAGGCCACCGGCCCTGACCCATTCCCAATGCTCATGGCCCTAGGCCTGAGCCCTTGACACCTACATATGCCGCAGGCGGGCGCCTGTGATGGAGTGGCCGCAGAACCTACCGTGCCCTCCCTACCTACCGGGCGGCCTCTCTTACCCCCATGAACTGGTTGTTAGGGTAGAGGATGCGGAACGTGGTTGGGGGTATGGGGTTGGGGTTATACATAGGGTGAAATTATATAACCCATATAACCCTGTCCCAAAAGTTGAGGGCCATCATTCCAAAATTCAAGCTCTCTCCGTCCGTCTAGCATATGGACCGACGTAAAAATCAATTCATTCTCAAAAAAAAAAAAAAAAAGAATTACTGGCAGGCCGGCACCTTCCCCCACACCGCCACTATGACGAGCCCCGCGGTCACAATGACCAAACAACACAGAAAAAAAACCGCGAACACCACCGAATCCGGCACCCAATACTCCCAGCCATTGGGCCCGTCCGGGCCCCAGCCCAGGGGGGGCGGGCCGGACGCGGCGGGTGCGGTGGGCGCGGCGGGCGCCGGGGTGGTTGCCTCCGGGGTGGTTGCCTCCGGGGTGGTTGCCTCCGGGGAGGCGTCTGTCGGCCGACCTTCTTAAGTACACGAACGTCAGTGGACAAGAATCATAACAGGCGGAAGTGACTGGGATACGAACTCTCGAGGTCGGGAGACGGCTGGCGGGGGGGGAGGGAAAGAGAAGCGCCGCCCCGGTGGCGGTTCTTGGCCTTGCGGCCCTTTCCAACCCGGCCGGGGTCGTCAACCCCCGGCGGGTTGTGCTCGGAGGCGGGGGGGGGCTCTGGTCCGGAGGGGGGCGGCGGGGGCGTCCCGGGGCGGGTTGGCACGGTATGCGAGTCTGTAAACAGCAAACCCAGAGTTTCAATAGCTAAATACCGATATAAAGCAATATTCTGATATCATTGGGAACTTACACCCTCATCTTTCCTCAAAGGGAAAGGGAACCGGACGAAAAAAAAGAGAGGGAGGCCGGGGCGGTCTGTTCTTTTTTTTTTTTGAAAAAAAAAAAAAAGAGACGAACGACGGGGAGGAAAAGAGTCAAGACGAACTTTACATGGTCGCCGAAGAAAAGAAAGAAAGAAAGAGAATGAGATAACTAAGAAAAGCTAAAGGGGAATATATAGACATCGTCTCACACCCTTTGCACCTGACATGTTTGGCCTGACGTTTTACAAATGGAAGTTGCGATAGTGTTACTGGCGCTGTAGGAAAGAAGGAGTGTAGACATTGACTCTTGACTTTATACAGAAGGAAGTTGCGATCATGTTACTGAAAATACGGAAAGAAAGTGTATTCCTCCGAAGGTAGGTACCTACTCGGGTTGTTGCAAAATGTTGAAAGTTCAATGCAAGATACATCATATAAACACCACTGTGACAGTGTACTACTTATGGCGGCTGTAGAGTGTATGAATCATAGATGTGGTTATATGACACAGTCTCAAAAGTTGACACTCCAGAACCAGTCGAAACTTAATCAAATGCGATTCAAAAACATCGGTTTTATCCTAGAACTACCTAAGCAAAAGCAACACTACATATCATAGAATAACACACCCATTCACGTTTCCCGACTCTTGGTGGCCCGATTTCTCAGTTTGAGTGTGCGAAGCAGCCCTCAGTGGGAAGAATTTCCCCGGTATCAAGGGGGGAAACTTCGGTACAATACCCTCCTCTCTTGGCCACGGCCAAAATCCCTTCATTGGCATGTTGTCGTAAAAGCAGTTGTAGTTGCTGTCTTCCTCCAGGGCGCTGTAGTCATAGACACTGTCGCGGTCATCATTGTGCACGGAAGCACAATATACGTTTTCCCAGGTGAGATCTTGCACCTGGAAGTTGGCGAGAATGTTAATCCGGTCGCTACTGACCACAAGTGAACCTTCCCACTGCGGAGCGCCGGCGGGTTGATCAGGGTGCCAGTCGAGGAGGGACCAGTGGCGCCGGTAGGAGCTACCCAAAGCTGTAAATTCCCGTCTGGTCTCGGAAAGTAAACAGCCTTCATCGTGCAGTATGTTGTTGACTGACCAAAAGAAGCCTTCGCGCATCAGTCGGGGCACGTTGTTGCACCAGATCCAAAGGTAGCCGATCCAAGGCTTTTCTGGGGGTGAAGTTGAGGTTTCACTCTGATTTGGCATCAGGTAGAACACGATTTCTCCTCTGTTCCGGCCGGACCATCTGAATCGGGGGGGTCTCTTCGGGGCTTTAGGCTGTATCGAGTTGCGCTCGGACTTTGGCTTATCTGAATCGATTTGCGGCAGGGGCGTTTTGGGATCCGTGTCGGCCAGACTTTCGGGCACGGAAAGAGCCTTGGAAGCGGATGGAATGCCACTCGTGACATCGGACCTTCCCTGGCCGATTTTGCCGCCATCGGCTTTGGGAAGGTGAAGGCGAGTCATGGGTCAGGCTTTTGGGTAAACGCGGCAAGTTGTTTTGATTTGGAGGTCGGTCCGCGTCTTGGGCGTTTTCAAACGATCGGAATGCTACCAGGAAGGATTATCGTTGGACCTCAGCAGATAATTAATATTGGAGAAAGGGATTGAAGAGTGTGAGACAAGCAGATCGGAATCAACCCGGAAATACTTGTGCTTTTATAGGAGTGGGAACCTTATATTAATTTTGCCAATGACTTCACCGTTGAGTAGGCGGTAAGCAGTACGCTGTCATGATGGTGTTTATCTAACGTATTGTCACAATTGTGGTTCGAGTGGACTTGAATAATTTGGACAGCTCGACCCACGGTTCCTCTTTTGAGGATGTTGCGTAGCCTGTGGACAGTTGCGCCCACCCGGACACATATCTTACCTTCAATTTTCAAAGTTCCTTCCACAACGGGCTGAGCCGCTTCCCACGCAAGAGATTTCAGTCTCAAAGCCAGTCATAAATATGTCAGGTGCAAAGTGTGAGGGAATGGGTATATGTTCTGCGGCCTGCCTGTTTTTCCTGCGTTATTGTCTTTCTCTCTTGACACAAACGACACTCGTCCCTTTCCACAGCACATTGTACCCTTTTATTCTGTGTCATCGCTTTTGTTCAGCAGCCAAAGGACATCTAACCAGGGTATCACCAACCACAGGCCGCAGCGCGAAAAAAAAATGCCGGAAGAGTAAGTTCAAACCAGACGAAAGTCCAGTATTGTGTGTTGGATTTCTACTGACACCATGGGTTTGCTGTTTTATAGATTTTCCTTTGCAATCTACTCCGTCCCGCGAGAGGATGTGCCCCGCCCTGCCACGGCGGCCGACCCCCATGCGGAAGACCTCGCCATCGCCGCCGCCCAGACATCTGCCGCCGCCGACCGGTTGCCCCCCCGGCGCAGGGTCACCTCTACCCCGGCCACCACGACCCGCCCCGAGTGGTTTTCAAAGAAAACGTCAAGCGAAATATGTCAGATGCAAAGGGTGTGAAACGAGGTATATATATTTCCCTTCTGGTTTCCCTATCTCGTTGTCTTTCTTTCTTTTGTTCGGCGGGTACGAAAAGTCTGTTTCTCATTTTTTCGGAAACATAAAGTCAAATCTCTCTCTCTCTTTTCCTTATCTGACTTATTTCTTTTCTCTAGAGGAAAAGATATCGGTATAAGTTCCTAATGATAAAAGTATAAGTATTGCTTTTTTCTTGTTGGCATTTAATTAGTTATTAACACTCTGGGTTTGCTCTTTATAGGTTCTTCTTCACCTTCACCCCCCCTTGAAGCATCTGGGTCGCCCAGGGCGTCCCCGACGGCGTCGACAAGCACCACCCAGCCCGAGACCCCGGGCCGGGGCCGGGTCACGGACCGCGAAGTTGAGGGTTCGTACTATAGTGACTTCCGTCTGTTGTGATTCTTATCGACTGACGTTTGTGTGCTTAAGAGAATTTCCCGAGGGACCCCTCACCGGAACACCCCGACCGCCGGCGCCTTGACCCTTGCGCCCTCAACACCAAAAAAGGGTCGGGCGACGGCCCGCAGCATTGAAAGTTCCTACCAGAGTCGCTCCGCGTTATGATTCTTGTCGACTAACGTTCAGGTGGTTCAGATAGTGAATGGGACGATGTTGTGGAGGGCAAGCATGCCCGGGCGGTGGTGCGCCCCCCTGCCCGGGGGGGGAGGGGGGGGGAGGGAGGGGGGAGGGAGGGTATTGGGCCGTATATAACGGGCCGAACGGCTTTTCCTACTTTCTTTGGACGGGTTGTGTTGTGTGTGTTGCTCTGGGCTTTACTTCGTTTGGAATGACGATGGCGGTGTTATTAATGAAGTAGTTTTTATTCTTGTCCCCCCATTCTAAAAAAGAGACATGCACTTCGAACTGTGTGCTGGCTATGTGTGTGGAGGAATTGATGGGTGCACTCACGGTAGTTATATATGGGAGAAGTCACGTGTACAGTCCGGCATGTCCAAATACCACAGCCCGAAGTGCATGTCTCTTTAGAGAAGGAAAGATTTTATTCTCACATCGGTCCATTACATCGCTGTGATGCTTGACGATGATAGAGAAAACTGAGTGATCTCAAAATCAACAACGACCCCTGTCATCAAAACCACGCCCGCGAGCCGCGCCCATGAAACGGCGCTCATGTCTTGCCCTGCCAGCCCGTTCATTTAGCGTTGGTATGTCCAAGTCTAATTTCGTCCTGTGTGTGACACAGCTGCGCAAGCCTTAAAAATCATCTACCCCTTTACGCGCGCGGCTCTCAAAATAGCGCAGGTCCCAGTCAGTGGTCAGGCCGTGTTGGCTGACCCGTCGGGGTGTATAATGAGTTGGTTGGTTGGTTCCTGGGAGCCCGAGCTGGCTGACGGATTGGTTGGGCTGGATTTCAAGGATTGGGGATTGATTATTCATGGATGGAATACGAAACCTGGCTTGCTGTGACTAAAAACAAAAAAGGCGGAAGACTGAAACAGGTAGCTTTGAATCCGTTGACATTCGATCAGATATTGACAGATTTCGACATATTTTGACGGTTGTGACCAAAATAGCTAATACCTAACTAGAAGTCTGGTATCCATAGAGTTAACTATGGTTTTATCTAAAACGCTGCTTTAATTAAGTTACTAAAAGCTTGATTTAGTTACTCTTTTTATCTTTTTTCACTTTTTAGTTTATTCTTTTCTCTCTTTTTTTACCTTCTTGATTTATTCTTTATCTTTATCGTATTTCTCTTTTTTGATTTCTTCTTCTTTGTCATCTTTCACTTTTTTTAGTTTGCTCTTTTTTGTTTTCTCTCACTTTTTAATTCAGTCTTTTTGTCTTTTTTGTTCACTTTTATAGAAAGTGGAGTATCCAGTGACTTAGTCTGCCACTTTTTTAGCCACAGCGAGCCCGGGCAAAACCGTGACATATTTTTGGGCCTTGGTCAGCATTGCTTGGTAATTCGGGTGAATTGTTGTGTTGTGATTTGTGAGGATGTCAAGCCCAACAGGCTGAGCCTGGGGTGTTAGTTGAAGATTGGAACGTGAAGGCAAGAAAAAATAGAAATAGAGCATGAGAATAATAGATTGCTTGCTATTTTACGACTCAATCTCCTATGCTTTACTTTCCAATACTCTCTTCACCTGTTTTTTCGTGTCCATCTCGCACAGCATGGGTGATTGAAGATTGGTGTAAGTGGCCACTTTCCCGATTTGGACAACCTTGCTCCTTTGGTACGTACCAGGAATGCCCCGTCCGCTTTTCGCCACTTCGGCCAGGCATTCGTTGGTGGAGCGAGGACCGGAGTGGGGGAAGGCGTGCGGTCTGCTCCATTCAACCCCAAGCCGCTGCCTGGCACGTCCGCTCCGAGGCTAGGTAGTATTAGGTCATCCCGCCAGATCGGTCGAGGGGGGCTCGGAACCTCGTTGCTCAAATTTTGCCCAGCTGCTCATTTGCACATGTGAGCTATTTGATCGGTTTGGGGTTGCTGGTGGCCGTTTTCGGGGACCATGTTGGGAAACAGCATGGCCCTTGTGCCAGGCAAAGGTGGGCTGGCCGGTTTGGGATTATCCCTGTTTGCCTTGGTTTCTCTTTGAACGTCTCTCCAACACGGGGCAGCACCCCAACCAACCGGCCCAGTTTCAAGAGTTTGAGTTTGCCGGTTAGGCTGTTGACATGTTGCGATGGCAAGCAATATGACGACAGTTGGCGACGACGGCTTGACGGCCCTTTAGACGCAGAGCTAGGGTGAGCGCATGTTTGCTGGGGGAATCATGCGAGGTGATGCTGCTTTGGCGCATCCGCGCGGAGAGACATGTCTTGCTGGGCTGAGCTCGGGGTTAAGATTTCCAAATGGGGATGAGGAAACGCGGCAGTGGTGCGCGCACCGCCTGCGCAGGTGCGCAATTTCTGGACGAGAAGCTTTCTGGCTCTGGCCGGGCATGGAGGGGCATCGAGCTTGGTGGAAGAGAAATCTCCGTTTCTCTTTGCCAAGCCACACCCCCCCTCCTTTTGGATTTGAGGACCACCACAACACCTATCTAGCATGGGCGGGTTGCCTCCGGTTGCCCCTCCCCCGCAGCCGCAAGCGTTGGTGTGTTGAAATCTGGACGGAAATTGACGCTGGTGACTCCCGGGTCCGTCGTTGGATTTGAAACGCCCCTTCTCCTTCCCTTATCTCACTCTTCGGCTTTCCAAAGTAATCCATGTTGGCAGAGCAATGCCGCAGGGAAACAAGGAGACCGCCGACGACCTTCAGGTCAGGTAGGCCCCTGACTTCTATCGGAGTCCTCGGAGAGTTTCTGAGCGCGCAAAAGCGAACTCTTCTTAAAAACTGTGTGATCTGCCCCTCCATAAGAACGCCAAAACGCTCATCTGAGCAAAAAGTTCAAGAGTCTGCATCTGCCCCGCATTCCCGAGGTTGATGCCTGACTGGCTCAAGCTCAGTCACTGCACACCACCGCGATCTCCCGCGACGGCTATGAATGCACGCCTGCCAAGTTGCCGAAAGATTGGTCGGCTTCTTTGACTCAACTGGCCGACATCGTCGTTATGAGTGGACGGCGTGGTCTGGTGGCCGACCGGGGTGGATCAACGGCGGCAACCCCACCAGCCCATGATGCAGGGAAACAACCGCACGCTTTTTTGACGGGAACGGTGGATTCAGGTGGTGATACTCCACCACACATTGAACCCAGAAGCAGGAGCCGAAAGAAACGGTTCTGTAAGGCGAGAGGGCCAGGCCTGCGCGGGTCGTCCCATTTACCACGTTGCCTGAGACGATGGGATTTATCCTTGTGGGAAACGCCAAATGATCGTGGAGGGGCCACCTGCATTATGACGGAGTATCAACCCCGAGAGCTGCGAGGCAATTGCAGGCTTAATGGAATCAAGTCGGTTTGATCCGTCTTGCGGACGGCCTCGTCGGGCATATTGCAAGACATCAAAGACCTGGAAAGCCGAGACGGGCTGGGTGAAATTCGGCGGATTGCACCATCCGGGGATCCAGCCCTGCGAGCCCACACAATTGACTCAAACGTCCATTGACGCTATCGAGGTCGCGAGCAAAGCGATCTCTCGGGGATATTTATTAGTCGGCAGAAAAGCAAAGTGAGGAGCGGTTATGTTTAATTTGGCCAGCGAAAATGTTGATGAGGTTGTATTTTGACTTGAAATGGCCAGTGCAATTCCCACGATCGTCCGCTGGCAGCTTGGCACGGTGTGTTGCAGTTCTGATCCTTGAGTGTCAGACCCCGAGACGCTCGGTGCAAGTTGACGGAAGGAGCAGGGGTAATGGTTGAACCTGTCCAGGCAATTCGGATGGATGCACGAGAGAGAAGACGGAACCCCGGCGACGGGTGACTCACCGTTCAGCGGTCGCCAGCAAGCGCCAACCGCGAGGTGAGAGGATGAGCACTCGGGCCACGTCTATTCGTTGACCCAGTGTTTGTGCAAGAAGCCCGTTTTGGGGAGCTTCTTGATGAAATTGATCAGACAATCTCGCAACGCCCTGGCAGCACCTGGTTCCAGGCCTTTTGTTTGTGTCAAACCGGCCGTCGGATCTTCGAGGGGCGGGAACGACGGGAGGAAAGAGCCGTCCATGATCCATCATTGTCAGACTGAGCAGAAGGCGCCGCCGAGACGACCAGGGGCCACAATTTGCAAAAGACAGAGTTTTTCGGAAGCAGGCGCCATCCGAATGGACGCTGGGCGTCTTTTTGTGGGGCAGCCATGCTTTGGCCGAGAAACCCAGGAAGCCTTGTGAGAAAGCCAGAGAGGCGCTGTGCTGGGTGAGGTCTTGATTTTTGGGAAGGAGGGAGGGTGATGCAGCACTGCCGCACTCGTCACTTTCTGTGCTCCTGTCGTCGTTCGACAGGTAAGGACGGCGGCTGGACAGGACAGGACGCGTCGGCCGTCATGGATGGCTCCCATCCAGATGCTCCTCGGTGAGCCTTGAGAAGCGGCCGGGGGTGTGCTTGGAGGCCGTTCCTCGTCCATGATGACTCCAATTGCTCCCCGTGTGCCAGGGCATTGATACTGCGACGCCCCCTCCCCTCCCTCCGTTTTCCGTCGCTGGCGTTCTCGAGCGGCCGCTTTTTGCATTGCCTTCGCGCATTGTCGAGAAGGCAGCAGCCGCATCCTCCGAGTCTCTGATCCCGGATCGAATAATTCGAATGATAAAGGCGGGCGCGGCGATGGGGTGGCCTTCTCTTGTCTCCTTTCTGCTCTTTTTATAATATCTCATTGAATTCCCTGTCTCTGGAGAGGAATTTTTTTCCTTCCGGCATTCTAGTTTGCGCAGCGCACACCCCCCTTTCAAGCGACATTTCGCTTCCTGCCCAAAGGAGGAACACAACCCTGTTTTCTTTCTTTCAGCCAGAGAATTTGCGCCCAACCCGAAACGACCGGCTGCGTTGCATTCCTCGCCGAGCCTTGGTTCCCCGTCGGACCGCCCCCTGTCTTTCCCGGTCGCAGCACCCAAATTTACCCCCCAGCCCGCACAACTTTTTTTCTCGCTCACTTATAATACCCTCCCCAATCAGTCGGGCACCTGTGCAGCGCGCTCCTCCGCACACACGGTCAAATCAGCACACAACACATCTTGACGTGCTGCTTTAGCCTACATTCAACCCCCTTAGCCTCGCGCATCGATTGCGCTCGTCTGCCGACATGAGCAGAAGCGTCAAATTCCGGCGGCCCTCGCCCACCGGCCACTACGACCACCAACGGAGCGACTCCGGGTTCAGCGACAGTGAGAGCCGCACCTCAAATGCCGACAACGACTACGACGCCCTGGGATACGAGGACGCTGGGATCTTCAGTATCCGCCAGGCGCTGGACTCGGCCCGCAAGGAAGCCAAGCAATATCGGGGGCTCTATGACGAATCCAAAGCAAATGTCGAGTCGCTCCGCAAGGAAGTCAACAAATACCGAACGCTCTATGACGAATCCAAAGCCGATCTCGAGTCGCTTCGCAAGGAGGCCGAGTCGGCCAAGGCCCACGCCCGCGCGCTGGAGAACGAACTCGAGAACAAAGATAACACCATCGACACCCTGACCAGGACCAACAAGGATCTTATTGAGGAGAACAAGGAGCATGACGAGGCCATTCGCCTGCTACAAGAGAGCTTAAAGGAAGCAACGGACTTCGTTACGCAGTCGAATGCCACTGTTGCGGACGCAGACGTCACTGTCCGGGAGCTCACGGCGGTCATTCAAAACATGAAGAGCCGCAAGGGTAGCGGTGGCTCTTCTCCTTCCGAATCCAGCGCCACCGCAGCCGAGTCCGCCGACGAGAAGAAAGTTCGCCGCAGCGCCAGCAAACGGCGCAAGGACTCGGCCGAGAAAGCAGACAGGGAGAAAGAGAAGGAGAAGGAGCGCGGCCGGGACCGTGGGCCGAAAGAAAAGGAACGTGATCGCGAGCGACGCAAGGAGAAGGAGCGCGCCGCTGCGCAGGTGGCCCAAGAGGAGACGGAGCGCCTTCGCAAGCGCTTCAATGCCCGCGACGATGAGATTGACGCCAAGAGCAACGGCACCTCCAAAAGCCTACGGGCCCGTCACGACAGCACCTACGTCGAGTCACTCGGCCCCTCTTTGCCGCGGCCATCAGCTCAAGGGGCTGCCCCTTCCCCATCACGGCAATACGCGCAAACAGCGTACGCAAAGACTCAGACTTATCCATCATACCCAGCACCAAGCGTGCGGTCGGGGCACCCTACGGTTTTCGTCCCCGGCGAATATCCCTCCTACAACACGGCCGAAGATGAGGACGCGACCTATCCCCATTCTCGATCTACCCGACACCCGAGGTAATGGGTATGACCACACGCAAAACGGGGAAGAATGCGTGACGGGATGCGACCACGAAGCATTTTCCTTCCTCGGGCGCTCCCGGTCTTGCATTTACTTTGCCACGAGGCCCCGATTGGCGGTACCTGCACCAGAGCAGAGCTTCCTTCCTGCAGCCCTGTGATGGGCGACTGCGAAGCATGGCTCTCCGACCAATTCGCGCGCATGCCGGTTGTTTGGCTCGTGTGTTGGGCCGCAATTTTTCCTTCTTTTTTTTTCCTTGCTCATTGCTGCCCAACCTGACGGCCCCACAAATACCCTGGAACCCTGAAACCCCGACGTTACATCCGCACCACCCACCACCCCAACACAATCACTGTGGATCGTTCGCACCGACAATGCAAAAACACCTGTCGGCACCTCAGCCATCTTTCGCCCTTTTTTGCCGCGCGTCCAGTCCTGTCACCAACGACAACTGGAAGCGGTGCAGTGCGGCGCAAGAAATTATGTTTCTGCGCCGCATTTTGCTCTCGACCACACACAAGCGCAAACCAGCCTTGTGGGTCGTTTTTGGGCTGGTGGTTGGGTAGGGCTGATGGTTTTGTTTCTCACTCGCACAGTCAGCGGGTGTCCGAAATTGGCGCGCTCCGCCGAACAAGCTGCACCCCTGACCGATGTGGGGCCAGGACAATCCCGCCGGTGCGGACCGAAGAACGGTGGAAGTGTTCGGGAAGCTCTTTGGGCTCCACTCCCATCAGGGATGCCCATGGATGGAACTTTTCTGAACCATGAACCCTTTTTGGGTTCCATCGACATTCAACAACACAGACACACTTTGATGTCTCTTTCTTCCTCCCGGCCATCTTTTTTTTCTTTTGTTTTTGTTCCCAACATTTTCACACCTTTTTCGTTGATTTTTTGGATGGTTGTTTTTCCCTCATATACCCCCTTTTGTTGTTTATTGTGCTGTTGTACCAACCCACAATTACGTTTTTCTGTTTGGCATGTATGTCTCGCGCTTCTGATGTGGAAGATGACGAAGACGGTAAGGGGGAAACTGGGACTCGGGGGGCAAAAAGGTTCAACATTGCTGACTGGGGTACATGGCATGGATGAAATGGGACTGACAGGATATGTTTTTTGTTTTGTCTTCTTTTTTTGTTTGTTTCATGGGGCTGCATCGATAGATCTAGATAGAGCTTTTCTTTGCCTTGTTTTTCTGCCTATTTGTCCTGGCTTGTCACACGGCAATGCTTTGGACTTTTTTCTTTACTTTGTATCACAACCTGTTGATCTTTTTGGGACTTTGGATCCTGGTCTTTGTGTTCATGTGCGAGGGAATAGTAAGAGAATTGAGGAGAGTGAGGCAAGAGAGAGAGAGAAATGTGCAAAATTACCTGCAACGCCTTGTTCTTTTTCGCAAGTGGTCCAGACATATCCATCCGTTCATTCATCGTAACTCGTGTCCTTCCCATCTTAGTCGTCTACCAAGCACCATAGAGGCGCCGCTTCCTCGCATTAAGTCCACCCACTTGGACAAACCTCACCCACTTACATCAACCTCAACCTCAAGCTCAATTTCGCTCAATCAACTCAAGAATGATCAACCAAAAACCCCGCCTCAATCGCACCCACCAGCGCCACAGCACCCAAAGTCCAAAACGGAATCTGCAAGTACCCCAATTGCAAGCCGGCGCCAAACAGCCCGCCGCTTAGAAGCAGGCCGGCTGAGCGAGCGAGACAGCTGAATGAGGCGGCTGCGCCGTTGATGCGCGCTAGGGCTTCGCTCGAGGGGGAGGTGTTTGTGATTCTGGACCGTGGGTAAGCATAGAGAAGTTAAAGCGGGAACTTTGTAAAGAGTGGGGGGGCATATCGCGCTGCAATACTTATACATTCTCGTGACTATTTCGAGGGTTGTGGGGGTGTGTCTTGTTGGGTGAGGTTGAGAGGAGAAGGGGGCTTGACTTACAACACAGCGGAACAGATATACCCCACCGATGACAATGCCACTTTTGTCCACAGGTCCAATAGCAAGAGCACCACTCCAAAGGGAGAAGGAAGCTGGGGTAGGAAAGGCGTGAAGATGTACATAGCCGGATATAACTCCAGCACCCAGTGGAAGGGCCGCAACGCGCCAAGCTTGGAGACAAACCAGGGGATCGCCGTTGGTTGGATCAAGACTCGGAAGATGGCCTCTGTTAGGAAGATGATGCCGATCATGCGGGTGTCGAAGCCGAATCCCCGTTGGGAATGGGGCAAGGGGGTTCCCCGCGGTGTTGTCGTGGTTGCTGCGCCTGCTCCGGATGCGGGCTCATTGTCGTTGGGGTCATTGGCGTCCAGGGCGAGAAAGGTGCTCGTGAGGGAATCGGAGGCGATTTTGTGGAAGGGGAGTAGGGAGAGGGCAAGGACCTGCAAGATCACTTGGGGTGGGAAGGCTCGAAAGGGGGAAGGGGGTTTGGGAGCGGCCGGGTTCGGTGGTGGTGGTGAGTGTGGGTTGGAAGGGTCGAAGGCCGAATCCGAATATGTCCGAGCATCGTTGCCGAGGGTCTGTTGTTGTTGTTGTTGGTCGAGAAGAGGATCGTCCTCGGTGGGACCCTGTTGGGCTTCGAGTCCGGTTGGGTCGCCGTGTAGTAAGGGGGTGTAAGTGGTGGTCTCTGGGTGTTTATCCCGCCGGGAGAAGAACCTTGTAAAGGCCTGCACAACGGAGTGTCCCGGTGTGGCTTGCGAAGGTCTTGACATTCCCGGGTGGGTCTCTTGGAGAACGAAAAACGTGAGGATAAAGGTAAGCGCTTGGAGCATGCCGACAACGAGGTTCGGGAGGAGGTATGGGTAACTAGTCCAAAGTGAGTTCTGGGGGAATACGGATGGGTAAAGGGTAGCTGGGTCGGCCAGGAGCCCCCCGAGGACCGGCCCGATGAGGTCTCTGCAAGCGAACGGTCGTCACGGGTTAACAGCGGGTACAGACGAGCGTAGCAAGGGGACCGCAACCCACCCGACAGATCTGATGAATGTGACAAGGGAGAACGCCTTCGCTGTTTGATTATCAGCATCAATGACGTCATTTTAGTTGATAGACGATCTAGTCTTACGCCGTTGCTCCTTGCTCGCGAGTTCCCCGGTGGACGTCTGGACCAGGCCCACGTTGGGATTCAACAGCCCGCCAAAGGCTCGAGACGCCATGGCAACACCGACAGAGCGCGAGAACCCCAAGGTGAGAACAGTGACAAACCCGCAGAAGGTGCCCATCAACATTGTCGGTTTTCGTCCAATCTTGTCGCTCACACGGGCCCAGACAATGCCCGTGAGGAACTCGCCAAGGGTGAACAAGGCGATCAGGGCAGCGGAGTAGAAGGCAATGTCATGTTCCGGGACATTGAAGGACTGGATCATAAAGTATGCGTAAGGGAAGATACTCGACCATGCGATGGCTTCCGTGGCGCGTATCAGCCCTAGACAGGAGTGAATGGTACTCGGTTAGCGCTTCAAGCCGATGATTCTAGATATGAATGAAGAGGCCAAAGGCTCACCCAAGACCCATATTTGAAGTCGGATATTTGAAATTGAGGACATGTTCGCGGTAGGCAATAGTAAAATAATAAAAACATCAATCGCTCTCGAGTCTCGATGCGGTATTCGTTGTGTCGTTCCAACGTCGGGAACCGGGACAGGTGGACGAGAGTCGAGAGAGAAACCAGAATCGCCTCGCCAACCGCTACAGTGATTATCAAGAGGCGTTTTATATCGTGACACATCCCTCGTGGCCTAGAAAACTCGACAGCATTGCCCTCCCGAGTTAGCATTAATCCACTTCTTACTTCTTAGTGTTGGCTCAAGCTGAAAACTCAAGACGCACCTCCCATTCAGCTGTGCCGATCGTCGGCCTCCCCCCCCCCTCACGGCACGTTTCCGGGCTCAAAACTGCCGGCTGGCAGTCCCGAGTCTCCTTCGACTTCGCTGCATCTCACCGCCTCGGGTGCCTCTCTCGCTGAGGCCAAAAGAGGCGGCAGACTAGGTACACAGATATCTGTACCTTAAGTCTAATTCATTAACATTCGATTGAATCTTAACAGATTGTTGTTGATAGTTAACGTACCTTATAAGCGAGCCGAACATATAAGCGAGCCGAACACTCTCCACCAC